>NC_056735.1:282040500-282160809 GCF_019279795.1 Protopterus annectens | reverse complement strand
CCCAGGGCTTGTAGTAGATGAATGACCCTTTGTAAATCTTTTGTCAATTTGTTTTTGTTGTCCGCTTGTAACAGGCAGTCGTCCAGGTAAGGGTAAATTTGAATTCCCTGAAGTCTGCAATGAGCAATTACTGATGCCAGACATTTCGTGAATACTCTGGGCACAGTAGATAAGCCAAAGGGCAATGCTGAGAATTGATAATGCTCTGATCCTGCAAGAAATCTGAGGTATCTTCTGCAATTTGGTCGTATGGGGACGTGCAGGTATGCCTCCTTGAGATCTAGAGTTACCATCCAAGACTCCTTACCCAGCATGGGAAGAAGCTGCTGTAGGGTCAGCATTTTGAATTTTGGAACAATGAGGTACGTGTTTAAAGCGGACAGGTCGAGAATAGGTCTCCATTGGTTTTCTTTTCTTGGTACCAGGAAGAGTCTGGAGTAAAATCCTTGCCCTTGTTCCATAGATGGTACCCTTTCTACAGCTCTCATCCTTAATAAGTGAGTTATTTGTTGTAGAGCTTCTGCCTTCTGATTTGGAGGTAGGTTCGGCATTCCTCTCTTCCTTGGTAGGGTATGGAAGTGAAACCTGTAACCTTGGTCTATTGTCTGTAAAATCCATTTGTCTCCGGTGATGTAATGCCAGTTTACTGAAAATAAGGCTAGCTTCCCGCCTAAGGGTGCCTCTAGTTGTTCCCTGGTAGGCGGTGCCAGAGCCAAGTCACTGTGATTGTCCTGTGGAAGTGGTGGTGGCTGGATCTGTGGCTGTACCTCGCTGGTTGTTAGTGGACTGATTTTGCTTTCTCTTCCAACTTCTTCAGCACCTGCTGTTTAGGGGAGCCAAACAAATTGAGCTTATCCATGGGAGCATCTAGGAGCTTTGATTTAACATGGTCTGGTAAGGACTGCTCTTTTAACCATGCATATCTTCTGATCACTGTGCCAGTCATGGCTGATCTAAAGGAAGCCTCCAGTGCATCATAGCCGCATTTTAAGGAATGATTACTGACCTGCTGAATGTTATGTACCATTTCCTGTACAGATTTTTTTGTCTAATGGTTCATCCGAGGACAGCTTTTTAGTTAACTGGTCTAACATAAATTCCTGATACTGAATCATGTGGAATTGACAGTTCAAGGCCCTAGCTGAAAGAGTAGCAGAAGTGTAAACTTTTTTACCCCATCTCTCTAAGGCCCTAGATTCCCTTTCAGAGGGGAGGGGGTTTTTGGTAGAGGTAGCTGCTACAGCCTTGGGTCCCTGGGAGATAGCTTCAGGATCTGCAAAAGGGGCCTTATACAAATGATAATGTGTGTCCGGAACCCTGTAGTACCTATCGGGCTTAGCAGGGGCCGGAGGAAGAGAATCAGGAGCAGTACAAGCATCATTAAAAGCATCATCAACAACAGTAAGTACTGGAGGAATGGCTAAAGGCCTATGCTATGGCAAATGCAGAAAGGTTCTAAGCCTTTTCCTAGAGTCTGAAAAATCCTGGCCCTGCCATTGAAATTGTTCCCTCATAGCATGCAAGGTTTCCCCAAAAGAAAATTCCTCAGGTGGAGAGGCGGAAGGAATGGACTCTTCTGCATCGGAGTCCTCATAAGGAGAAAAAGGGCCCTCTGGAGGGTTTGAATTATCTGATTCATCAGAGGAGCCATCTGAAGAAACTGGCTCAGGGGGCTCTACTCTAGTCCTCTTCTCTGGAGGTGGGTGAGAGGCCCTGTCTGGATGTGGTTGGGATCCCTGGATCAAGGAAATGAGATCCTCTGCTAGACTAAGCATTTGTGAACTAGAGCTAGGCCTGTGAGAGGGGGGTCTTAGCAGGCACAGTTTTGGTAGTTTTTGCTGCTTTGGCCCTGGCAAAGGCCTTAATCGACATGGATGCAGGAGGCCTAGCAGCTCCACGTGCAGGGGTAGAAATATCCAAAGGGATAGTATCAGATAAATCCTGTGAACCTGCAAGAGCAGGTGGGATTTCAGTAGCAGATTCAGCCAAGCTGGATGAGGCCTCGGTAAGTGGCAAGCTTTCGGCCGAAGGAAGAACCGTGGACTCTGTTTCAGCCGAAACAGAGACACTCTGTTATTTAACCGCGGTTTCGGCAGAAACCGCGGACCGCGAGTGTCGGTCCTTTTCCTTGCGCTTTTTAGAAATTTGCGTAGTCTGAGTATCCGATGGCATAATGTAAGCAAAAGCGGAGCCAAAAAACTCTTCAGCAAATTCCGACCGACGTCTAAGCGTCTGTTGGTTGAAAGAAGCACAGGCTAGACAAGCTGCTACGTCGTGGTCTGGGCCTAAGCAAGGTAAGCAGTAAGAGTGGAAATCTTTATGAGGTATTGGTTTCCCACAAGTTAAACAGTTATTCACTTTTTCTGACATCGGCTGAGGCAAGAAAGAGTCCCCAATGGGGTACTTAGCTTTTTAGAAGTCTTCGGTACTTGTAGTAGTAATCTCTGGTTCTGACCGACCGGCACTTGCGAACAGCTTCTGCTTCGGGCGCCACGCGGCAAGAAAGACTGAGGAAAATGGCGTCGGCTGATGCCTTTATACCCGAAGAACTGTAGCTATGACGTCGGGTGAAGTGCGACACCAGCTGAGGCCAGACCCAGACTTTGGAATCCGGCCGACCGAAGGGCTGCCTGACGACAGGACAACCCATTTGTAAGGACTGCAGATGCATCCTTGAAGGACATGTGTGTATACCCTGTAGCCTTCAATGAGCTATAACTGGAGCTGCACACTCTGAACAAACCTGGTGCAATGTATGAGCCAAAGAGTAAGGCAGAGAACTGATAATGTGACACAGACACACACAAACAAAAAAAATACTCCAAGTCTGGATGAATATGAATGTGATGGGTATCTCTAAACTAGTGTGACCAGGAAACTTGAATGAGGAATGACTTTAGGTGACCTCATTCTGAATCTGAGCACCATCGCACACAGCTTTAGGAAAGAAAAATCCAGAACTGGTCCCGAAGCATTTTCTTTAAGCACTAAGAACATACCTGAATATAGACCCTCCCCAACCTATTAAGAAGGAGCTGTTTCTATCACTCCCAGGGACAGCATATGTTGAAGTATAGGGCAGCGCATTGGTCCAATGGAATCTCACCTCACAGGAAAAGGTTCTCTGGTTCGATTCTCAGCTGGGGTGCCTTCGGTGAGGAGTCTACATGTCCTCCCTGCATTTCCATGCGTTTCCTCCCACATTCCAAAGATCAGATCGTTTCTCCCCAGGCCTCCCCTGAAAATAAGTTCAGTCCTAGTTGGACTTTCCACTCACCAAATGTTAAACAAACAAATAATAAGTACTGGTCTGATGGATGAGGAATCACTCTCTGAAAAGGAGGGATTTCTTCCTAGTGCCATTTGTAACCTTTATGAATGCAGCTTCAGAACCCATTTGTCTGAAACTATAGGTTTCCAAACGGAAAACACGGAAATTTTGACTTTCTGGCAAAGAAAATGTACTGCCAGTGTGTGTGCGCGTACGTGGGGGTGGGGGGTGGGGGGGGGTGTCGCAATGTCTCAAATCAGTCATTCTGACTTGTTGGCCTGTCTTTTTTTTTTCTTTCTTTTTTTGGGGGGGGCGAGTTGAATTGCTTTCAGAACCCCGATGTCCCTTCTTAAAGTCTGTTTACTGGCATTTGACTGAGAATGCTAATTTTGTTCATAGGTTTATACTAGGCTATCTGCCTTAAGGCATTTATAGGCCTAGCCCAAAGTTTTGTGGCTTATGCCACCCCTTATATGAAAAAATACTGTGCCCATTAGTTTGTTGTGACTCTGTCCAGCAGTGACACAGAGATGATTCCCGGGGTAAACCTACGATCGATCTCCCATCCACAGGTCAAGATTTCTCTTGAACAGAGCCAGCGAGGTGCTCTGCCTCACATGGACCGGGATTTTATTCCACAGCATAGGGAGTCTCTCAGTGAGACATCTATCCCTCCAGCACGTCCTATTTATATCCGTGCTAAGGTTTAAGTCGCTTGCTCTAGTGGTTTTGGTGGATTTGGATTTTTTGAGGTGGAGCATGTCCATTAATTCCGGGTTGGACATGGCCTTGTATGTCAGGCACATGTCACCGCTGAGCAGACGGTATGCGAATGAATAGAGCTGGAGTTTCTTCAATCTGGCAGCATATGACAGATTTTGAAGTCCCTTTATCCTTTTGGGGAGGAACTTTTGGGGTCTCTCCAATTGCTGCAGATGTCGGGTGAGATGCATCCCGAATGGGGCATTGTACTCTATCATTGGTCTGATAAGTGAAGAGTACAGGGGAACAATGACCTCACTAGATCTGGATGTGAATCCCTTCATGATCAGGTGGGCAATGTAGAAGGTCTTTCTAACCACTTTAGCAACGTGAGTGTCAAAAGAAAGGCCACTGTCAACCTGGGTCCCCAGGTTCCTGATAACCTCTTCTGTGCTTAGTGGATTGCCACCTATATGGTAGCTTGGGGTTACCTTGTTTTTCCCGAAGGGTATGACTATACATTTTTTAGCGTTTAACTTCAGGCCATGGCTCTGGCACCAGCTATCTGTTTCCGTGAGTCCCTTCTGAAGGATATCCGTGTCCGATGCACTTTCCACTATGGCGCCCAGTTTGCAGTCGTCTGCAAACTTTGTCAGCCAAAGTCCTCCCATGTTGGCCTGCACTTCTGAGAAGTAGATGCCGAACAATAGGGGGCCAAGGACCGAGCACTGTGGGGCACCACTTGTGACCAGCTTGGAGTCTGACATAGCGCCAGCAACTCTAACCCTGTGGGTTCTGTCCTTAAGCCAGTTTGCAACCCATCTTGTGACATATGGGTTTACATTTAAGCGGGTAAGTTTTTCTACAATACCCAAGTGGGGTATTGTGTTAAAAGCCTTTGCAAGGTCAAGGTAGGCTGTATGGACTGCCTTTCCCTCATCAATGGCCTTGGTGACTGTTTCGAAGAAGTCGACAAAGTTCAAAAGTTATGATCTGCCCTTGAAGCCAAACTGGGTCGGGTCCAATGTCTGCAAGTCCCCTATATCTTTGTTTATGAGCTCCATTATGATCCTCTCCATAGCTTTGCAGACTAGACTTGTTAAGCTTATGGGGCGGTAATTACCAGGGTCCGTAGTTTTTTTGCCAAAACTGGATGAGGGGTTATTGAGGCCCTTAGAAAATTTGGGAAAGGAGGGCTAAAACATCTTAGAGATTTCCCTGTGTCAACTTAACTATTTTCATCACACTCATCCATAACCTCTGCAACAAAAGAAACAAAAACTAAATCTCTAGCTAAAAGAAAATTTAAAGTCATACTTTTTTCACATTTGGGAGGTTCTGAGAAAGCAACTAGGCAAACCTCCTGAAAACAGTAAAGGCCACAGCCCTGGAAAAAGTATCAAAAGTGCATCATGCATACACACCGTAAACAAGTAGTGGCTTACACAATAAAGAAATAAATTAAAGTAGATGTTTCCTCACAAGAAAAAAATGCAGATAAAACATTCCTCGCAAATTACTCAGAATAAACTAACATGCAGGCCTGACAATTTAAAATAAAAAAAAAATCAAATTTGCAGAAAAACACACTTTCTGATAAGGTTGGGAAGATTACTGATAAGTTTGACGTAATGTGTAAAATTAGAATTAACCAAACGTTTACCAATGTGTAAAATTAGAATTAACCAAACGTTTACCAGAAGTACAATTAACTAAAACTATAGCTACTGAGTTAGGTTTGGGAAGTTTGTATAAAAACTTAAGAGCTTTACACATTCTATCTTCATTTTTACGGGCAGCAGGCTGACCATCAGGAAAACTGCAGGCATTGACACACACACACACACACACACACACACACACACAAAACTAGGGGAATGGGTGAGAGTTCTGAGTAGTATTTTCTGAAAGGCTGAAAAACCTCAGTGTTCTCCACTGAAAACAGTGGCACATTCTAGAAATAGTGACAGAAAAAGAGAACTCCTCACAAGGAGGATCAGAAAAGGAGCTCTCTTCTCAGTCTGAATAAAAAAATTGAGAAGCTCGTTAATAAGGACCAACAGCTTGAATTAAACCCTGATGGGCGGCCACAGTGGTGCAGTGGTTACAGCATTGCCGCCTCACAGCAAGAGGTTCTCTGGTTCAATCCTCGGCTGGGGTGCCCTCTGTGCGGAGTCTGCATGTCCTCCCTGTGGTCGCGTGGGTTTGCTCTGGGTGCTCTATTTTCCTCCCACATCCCAAAGACATGCTGTAGGTGGATTGGACACTCTAAATTGGCCCTAGGTGTGAGTGCATGCATGTGTGCGCCTTCTGTGGAAGGTTGGGTGCTGGGCTGGCAACTCGACACTGTAAAAACTCCACTGCCAATCATGAGCGGACAGGTGATCCGCTGTGGCGACCCCCAACTGGGAAAAAGCCAGAAGAAGCCTGAATTAAACAAACAGTGAGCCAGACCCAGTAAACTGCTCCTGTCCAAGTCTGAGAAGGAGCAGATACAGGTTTAGTTTTCAGTTTCTTTTTGACAGGAAAATAGGTCTAACAGATATCAGAAGTGGGAGCAGCTTCCCCAGGGATGGGCACAACATTCTGACAAAACAAGGAAGCCTTCCTGTTCCTCTTCCAAGATCGACAGGAGTGGCTTTCCCTTGTACAGAGTGGATCCCAACAGCCGCAGAAGACATGGCTATCCTCCAAGTCCACAGTTGCTGCAGGTGCTACACTACATGCTACACCACAGGGATTGGGGGGGTAAAAGATGAGTGGTCTGAGAAACAAGCTATGGCTATAGCAGAGTAACCCACCTGAGGTGGTGGCAAAGGCTGTTTGCTAATCTTTTTCTTTTTGTGTCTAGCAGGACAGAGCATGGGACCAGTAGTTTTGTTTCATGGTCAGGCTTAAAATTGTGCATCTTTCCCATGGAAATCAAGCAGGAAAAGGCAGTAAAAATCTAGTGTACAAAAGTCACCACCCCCCCACACACACAAAAAAAAAAAAAAAAAAAAAAAAACAGTAAAGAGCACTTTAAGACATTTTGTCAGCTCAAAAAAAAGTAAAATAAACAATTTCTGCACAGAAAAAATGGCTTTCAATTACTTTAAACAACTTTTAAACTAACAGGAAAAAAGAGCCCTCCCATTTAAAAGTACAGCCAAGTCTCATGACAGTCCATTATAATATTCACTAATACCTTAAAAATAACATTCTTAAACAATAAAGTACAATAAAACAATTTCTATGCAGTCAAAAGTTTTTCCCAAAAGAAAACTTGTCTGCCTAGCAAAGGAGCAGCACAAGTCAACTATCGATCCTTGAAAGCTTGCATAGGAGTGGACTTTTTGGCAGCAAGTTCTTAAGGGCTTGGCACCCAAACCTGTCTTTTTAGTCAACTCAGCTAAAGATAACCAACAGTTTTAGGTGTATGGAAGGTGCCCTGGAGCTTTGGAAGCTGGCCATCTGCTATATTCCTCGCACGATACAACCCATATTGCTAAGGCTACTGCAGCAGAGTTCAATATGATGATCATCTCATACTTATGTCTGTTGTATTTAAAATGGGCTTACATTAAATAAAAAATAAAAATCAACATCGTCACATTTGCCAGACAAAGTAGCTCCCCAACATATAGCACTGACAATAATCCACTTCAAAGTGGAAATGTAGCTACAGCCCTGAGAAGAGAGTTTAATGACTCCCGCTCCTTTGATCATTAGGTAATAACGGTGGTCAGGAAACCCTCCTACTTAGTGCAGCTGATGCGAAGGGAATATCATCTTTATCAAAACACATTACTGTCCCTTTGGATTCATCACTGATCAGACCAATTATAGAAGACAATCCCCCTTTAGGATGCACCTCACCAGACAAACAGTTGGAAAGACCCTAGAGGCTCCTAACAAAGAGGATCTCAAGCTTAAACCTCTAAGCTACAAGAAATGACTAGAATCAGTGTCCCTCTTTTCTTTTACCCACCCCTTTCCTTCAGAGCAATCACTGAACAGGTAGTCTAGGATCTCTTATACCATCAAATTACAAATTAAACGGTCCCCATAAGCTCCAGAACAAGGGCTCTAAACCTTCTTCAGTAAATCATAAATTTATTCTGGTCTGACCAATTTATTTATTCAAGCCCCCCTTGAGGAGTGACGTAGTCCAGGATGGGAAACAAGGCATAACAGTCACAAAGTTGAATAGTCCTGACCTTCCTGCGATTGTTAACATTGAACACAAAGCCCTAAAACCCTTAACTACTACGTCTGCTATACGTAAAGTACAGTTGTGTACCTACCATAAATGTAAATGTTAGAGAGTGTATTCACTGTTGCAGTCATTACCATTGGGTTATCCTGCTGGCAGGCTACCCGCAGTCGGCCTGAATTCCAAAGTCTAGGTCTGGCGTCGGTTGCGGTCGCCTCCTCCCTGACGTGAGTGCGCCAGGGGTATAAAAGATGCAGCCAACGCCATTTTCTTCAGTTTTTCTTGCCCCAGATGTCAGGTGCCCCCAAAATGGTAGGCTAAAAATGTCAATAAAGCATGTATGCACCAAAGTAAATGTTTCCGTCATCTACAAGCAAATACACCACATAGGTTGTATAGAAAAGAGAAGTACAGATAAGGTCCAGCAAAGCTAAGGGGGGGTGGGTGGGTAACCTGGACTGCAACAGTGAATACACTCAAACATCTACATTTATGGTAGGTACACAACTGCACTATGTTCATCATGTTTCACTGTTACAGTCATTACAATTGGGTTGAATCCCAAAGCTAAGGTTGGGTGGCTGGAACTAAATAGAATTAGGTGCGGCTATGAGGCCCTGCAGAACTGCAGTGGCAAAGCCTGCCCCGGATTTAGAGTAGAGTGGTAAGTGGTAGTGCTTTGTAAAAGTGTGCAGTGAACTCCAGGTTGCAGCCTTTAAAATGTCTTTGGTTGGTAATCCTCTCAGGAAGGCTGCTGAAGTGGCTGCTGCTCTGGTTGAATGTGGCCTAATGCCCTTAGGCACCGATTTGCCATGCTGTGAATAGCAGAAACGAATGCAGTGGCCTCTCCACTTTGAAATAGTCTACTTTGAGATAGCCTTTCCTTGCGATCCTGCAGAATATGCTACCAGTAATCATTCAGTCTTTCTGAAAGTTTTGGTTCTGTCCAAGTAGAAGCGCAGCTGTCTGCGTTATGTCCAAAGAATGCAGAAGTCTCTCGCCCTTATTCTGTGGGTTTGGATAAAAGGTAGGCAAATGAACAGTGTGGTTGAGGGCCACACTGGACACGACCTTAGGCATATATGTCGTATCTGTCCTTAGAGAAACCCTATCTGGATGGAAAATGATAAAAGGTTCCACAGCCATGAGTGCCTGTAGCTCTGAGACTCATCTTGCAGAGGTTATTGCTAGGAGCAGAGCTGTTTTCCATGATAAAAATTTTATATCAGCTGTAGCGGCTGGCTCAAAAGGAGGCAGGGTGAGTTTTTCCAAGACATAGTTGAGGTCCCATGCAGGTATTGGTGATCTCCTTGGAGGCCCTAAGTTTTTGGCTCCTCTGAGGTACTGCCTTAATAAAGGATGAGAAAAAATAGGTGGCTCTGTATTGTAATGAGTTGAAATGGCAGAGGCATGAATCTTAATTGATGAAAAGGATAGGCCTTTGTCCAGCATCTCAGTTAAATATTGCAAAATCTGAGGGATACTTGGAACAATCATGTCAATTCCTTGTGCCTGGTTCCAAGCACAGAATCTCTCTCATTTTTCTGTAAAGTTTTTCTGGTACTGGGCCTCCTGGCCTCCAAAATAACATCCACCACCGCTTTTGAGAGAGGTGTGTTTTGAAAAGCTACATTATCCGCCATGCTGCCAGATTTAAGGTCCTGAGTTGGCTGTGCAGGATCGGATTGTTTTGTTGGGTCAGTAAGTGAGGAATTTGAGGTAATGCCCATGCTGGGCATAGAGACAGGTTCCTTAGGACTGGGTACCAGTACTGGTAGGGCCAGTCTGGGGCAATCAGTATCATTTTTGGCTTCTCTTGTCTGACCTTTAGGAGTACCTTGGAGAGATGAGGCAGTGGAGGAAAGGCATATACTGTTAAGTTTTTCCAGCTGAAAGATAGAGCATCCACTTTCCATGCTTGCTTGTGATAAGTTCTTGTGCAGAATCTCTGCAGTTGGCAGTTGTGAGGGGAGGCAAATAGTAAAAACACCAAATGGAGAAAAAAAAAAAATCACACTGGAACAAAGTGAATATTTTAGTAAGCGCTTTCGTTTACTGAAATGAGTAAACTTCCTCAGACAAATTCCCAAAGGAAATCGATGTTTTTAAATCCAAAAAGTTATGACATTTCCTATACAAAAGTCAGCCTCAAAAAATCTCATACAGAACCAGTTAAAGCAATTCCTATACCAATATAAGTCAGTAAACATACATTAAAAATCATCCAAATCAAACTATACAGAATTAATATACATAAAAATAAAAAAATATATATATGTGTATATAAAAAGTAGTATGTCTCACATAAAATGAATAAATGAAAAAACTCATTAATCCTATCTAAGCAATGCTTTCAATTTCAAAACACTCATAATAGAGATTGTGTCATTTTGCCCTGGCAGAACTGCAGCGTTTAATTTAAGCTGCCACATTACTTCTTTTTCCTCAAGTTGTAAACTAACAGGGGAGGTCCGGTTACTTTCAGGAACCTTTTCAATGACCAAAAAATGGAAATCATGATTAGGAAACATTGAAACATGCCTAGCTAAGGCATTATTAAAATTTTCTTTAGCAATAGCATAACGATGTTCATAAATCCTGTTCTTAAGGGGTCTATCGGTTTTACCCACATAAAATGCAGGGCATTTTAAGCAAAATGCTATATAAACAACCCCCTCTGTATTACAATTGAACTTATCAGTTATAAAATATTTATTGCCATTCACTGTAAAAGAAGTTGTCACAAAAAATAAATTTACACCAATGGCAAGCCCCATACTTAAACATGCCACAATGTGGGAGATGGCATTTAATATTACTACATTCCAACAAAGTTTTCAGGTTTTTACCTTTCCTAAATACAACACATGGATGTTCACCTACATGTTTCCTTATTAACTTGTCAAGTAGAAAATACCAGTTTTTAAAAATAATGGACCTCAGAAGGGGCGCATCCTTTGAAAAGGTGGTAATAAAACAATCTACCAAAATTTCCATTCAACTCATCCACCTGTTGTATGGAGTTCCCATCATTGATGGAAAGGTTCAAAATTACATTGTTAAAATCAGGACTAACCAACTCATTAACAACCCGGATATTTAAAATAACCCCGAGATCTTTTATTAGAAACCTCATAAATAAGATCCTCCACCAATTTATTGGGGTAACCTCGTTCAACAAACATGTCTTTCAATAAGTTGCATTCCTCACAAAATTCACTCTCCAAAGTTACCATCCTAGCTACCCTCACAAGTTGCCCTTTCACAACCCCCCTCTTTTGGTGAAAAGGATGGCAACTCGAGAAGTGAAGGAAAGCGTTCGAATATGTGGGTTTCCTAAAAATCTTAGAAGTAAAACTATGTAAGGAATAATTTTTTCTCAAGTCCACATTTAAGAAAGAAATGTGGCTCTCATGAAATTCCCAGCTAAAGTTTAAAAAGTCAGTAATTCTTTCAACAAACGATGCAGCAGAAGGTTCATCACCCTTCCAAAGGATGAAAATATCATCCAAATAATGGGTGTACCATGCGGCCTTAACCTGAAAAACAGGATCTTTAAAAAGAAACTGTTTTTCCCAAAATGCCATTACTGTGTTAGCAAAGGTTGCCCCACAGGGGGACCCCATGGCTACACCAGTTTGTTGCAAATAATACTCAGTGTTGAATAAAAAGTAATTTCTTCAAAACCAGCTCCAATAAATAAATAATTAAATCAATACACTCCCCGTTCAATTTTTGATCCAACAAAAAATCCCTGACCCATTCACATCCAAGGTCCTGCGGGATAGAAGTATATAAATCACAAACATCAATGGTAAAGAAATTCAAGTTACCGTCAAAGGAAAAACTGTTGAAAGCCTCCAGAAATGCCCAGGAGTCCCTACAGATCTGTTTCTCACTCTAACACTTCCTTGAGTTTGCAATCAACAAATTTAGCACAACCATATGTAATGGATAGTCTTCCGTCAATGATAGGACAGAAGGGGAGGGGGGGTTTACAAGATTTTTATGAATTTTAGGCAGCCCAAATAAGGTAGGGGTGATCGGCTGGGGAATAAGAAAATTCAGAAGGTCCGAATCAATATGGCCTTCAATAAATAAATCATTAATAAAACCTTTAATTCTATGATACGCCCCATTTATCTCATTCAGGGATACCTTAACATAGGACTCATTATATAATAGTAACCCCATGTTTAGAATGTAATCCTCCTTGTTCATGAAAACCAACCCACCCCCCTTATCAGGCTTACAAACCCGGATGTTGGCAAACTTCAAGTCATTTAAAACATCCTTCTCCGTTTGGGTCAAATTCTCTTCCAGTAAATTAGGTGGATACCTAGTGTTCAAAAGAACTCTAAAATCACTCTCACATACTTTTTCGAAAAGAAAAATAGAAGGATGAAAAGTTGGATTGAAAATGCTGGATACCTTAAAGTCCCTAATTAGACTAGAATTATAACCCAGCATGACATTCAGATTCAGTTTCCTAGTAAATGTTTTTAAATCAATGCTCTTGCTATATCACTCCTATATGCAGGAACAAAGGTAAGTCCCTTGGAAAGAATGTCAATAATCAACGGGTCAGGGTTAAACGAGGAATAATTGAAGCTCTTAAAGTCCTTCGTGCTGTTTAAAAGGATCGTTACTGGTCCTTGTTGGATGATAGTTTCATCTGTAAGCTCAGAATCAGTGTGGAGGAACATTATCTCCTTCTCCTGTTCTGAAATTTCCTCTTCCACTGATTCTGAGGCAGAGAGGAATTTTGTTGCCCCCCGGTATTCACTTTCTTGCATACCTGAAAACCCTGCTGTTGGTTCACATCCATAATATTGTTGGTATCAGGACTGTTATGTCCATGCTTGCTAGCAAGCCTTTCACTTCTCCTGACAGGAGATGCCTCACCACTAATATTATTAACACCACTGTTATCAGGTCCAGTCCAGGGGGGGGGGGGGGCAATGGATAAGCAGAACCCTTCCCATATACCAATGAATCTCTTAAGTTTCTTAACCTTATTTTCCTTAATTTTGGTTAAGGCACTTTCAATGCTGGAAAAAATATGCAAAAAGTCAAATTTATACCATTGAAAATCACTGTCAGATCTAATCGTATTATCCAGTTCTGCTAGTTCACCCTTCAAAATGTATATCTGCTTGTAGTAATCTTTGATTAAAAATTCAATTAACTCAATTCCCTGTCAGTCAAATAGATTCAAGAGTTCCTTATGAAACGGTGAATTCAAAACTAATCCTGTAGGGAAATGCCATTGCCTAAGCCCCTTTGGGACTGGTTTCCTTTTTACACATTCAGTTAAATACTGCACTTCAATTTGTAGCTTTTTGAATTTAAATAATTTGACATCAAAAACTTTCAAGTTATTGATTAAGGTATTTTCACTTCGACAGCAGTTACCGTTCATGTGCATTTGTGAAGAAATATTCAAAAAAAGTATAGTTTTGTACCTACCATAAATGTAGATGTCCGATAGGTATGCATCTGCAGTCATAACATATGGGTTGTCCTGCCTCAGGCAGCCCTTCGGTCGGCCGGATTCCAAAGTCTGGGTCTGGCCTCGGCTGATGTCGCACTTTCCCCGACGTCAGAGCGTCTGGGGTATAAAGGCATCAGCCGACGCCATTTTCCTCAGTTTTTCTTGCCCCAGATGCCAGGTGCCCTCTAGGAAGGCTAAATTTGGATAAATGCTGAAAATTTCCAAACATTTGCAAATCATATACATGTATAAACAAACAAATACACCATAATAGATTCCCCCAGCTAGCTAAAAGAGGGGTAAGCACCCTAGGACTACCACAGAGGGGAAGGAGGGAGGGTAATCCTGACTGCAGATGCATACCTAATCGGACATCTACATTTATGGTAGGTACAAAACTGTACTATGTCCTTCAAGGATGCATCTGCAGTCATAACATATGGGTAGAATACCACAGCCAATCTGGGGGAGGAGGTACTAAGAAAAGGATGGTGTAGTTAAGATCCCCTGCAGGACTGCAGTCGCAAACCCTGCTCTGCAGGACTGCAGTCGCAAACCCTGCTCTGGATCTAGAGTATAAAGGTAGATTGTAATGCTTGGCAAATGTATGCACGGAGCTCCAAATAGCAGCTTCTAAAATGTCCTTTGTAGCAACCCCCCGTAGGAAGGCTGTAGTGGTGGCCGTGGCCCTTGTGGAGTGAGGCCTGATATTTTCAGGAACTGTCTTTCCATGAAAGGAGTAGCAAAAGCGAATGCAATTTCCTATCCATTTTGAAATTGTCTGTTTGGAAATTGCTCTTCCTTGCACTCCAGTTGCATATGTTACAAAAAGCTGGTCAGTTTTTCTGCTAGTTTTTGTTCTGTCCAAGTAGTAGCGTAGTTGTCTGTGTATATCCAGGGTGTGCAAAAGTTTTTCCCCTCTATTCTGTGGATTAGGGAAGAACGTTGGCAAGTGAATAGCTTGGTTCAAGGATACCCTAGATACCACCTTTGGCATAAAAGTAGGGTTGGTTCTTAGTGACACTCTGTCCTGGTGGAAAGTAAGAAAAGGCTGCACTGCCATTAATGCTTGTAACTCAGATACTCTTCTTGCTGAAGTGATTGCCAGAAGGAATGCAGTTTTCCAAGATAGAAACTGTAGATCCGTTGATGCTGCTGGTTCAAAAGGAGGTAGTGTCAGTTTCTCCAGCACAAAGTTGAGATCCCAGGCAGGTAGAGGGGGTCTTCTTGGAGGTTTAATATTTTTTATCCCTCTCAGAAATTGTCTGAGGAGAGGGTGTGAGAAGATAGGTGGATCCACATTGTATTCTGCTGAGATTGCTGAAGCATGAATCTTAATGGAAGAATAGGACAGGCCATTGTGGAACAATTCTGCTAAGTATTCCAGGATATGTGTTAGGTCTGCCACTGTGACATCCGTGCCCTTTGATGTGCTCCAAATAAGAAATCTCTTCCATTTAGCTGAGTATGTCTTCCTTGTGGAGGGCCTGCGAGCCTCCAGGATAATGTCCTTCACCCTCTGAGATAAAATAGGGTGATTGGGGTATAAGGAATTTTCCAGGCAGTTAGCTGCAATGTTTTCAAGTTGGGATGCAGGGTCTTGAAATTGTTCTGCGTCAGAAGAGGCCATGGGGGAGAGGCCATGATTTTGTCTGAGACATGCTTCTCAAATAATGGATACCAGTGTTGTCTTGGCCAGTCCGGAGCTATTAGTATCACTTTTGGCTGTTCCTCCCTGATCTTCAGTAGAACCTTGTACATCAATGGGAGAGGTGGGAAGGCATATACTGTTAGGGAATTCCAGCTGAAAGAGAGAGTCTCCACCCTCCAAGCTTGTAGGTGGTATGTCCTTGAGCAGAATGTCTTCAGTTGGTGGTTGAGTGGGGAGGCGAACAGATCTATCTCCAGCATTCCCCATGTCTTTGTTATGAGTTTGAAGATGTCTGGATGCAGCATCCATTCGTGTGCATCCATGGTAGTTCTGCTTAAGCTGTCTGCTAGTGCATTTTCTTTTCCTGGTACGAATTGGGCCTGCAGCTGAATATTGAGATTCAGGCATAGATTCCACAGATTCATAGCCATCCAGCATAGAGGGTAGGAATGTGTGCCTCCCTGTTTGTTTATGTACCACATGACCGTTGTGTTGTCTGTCCTTATTAACAGATGCCCTTGTTGGAGGAAGGGTCTGAATGCTTCGATTGCATGCCTCACTGCCAGCATTTCCTTTTGGTTTATGTGCATGCTTAGCTGCCCTTGAGGCCATAGGCCTTGGATACATTTGTCCTCCATGTGTGCTCCCCATCCTCGGTCTGAGGCGTCCGTGGTGATGGTCTGCCTTGTTTTTGGTTTGTTGAAAGGCAACCCTCTGTTGGACTGGTAGGCCTGAGCCCACCACAGGAATTCCTTTTGAAGGCATGGAATGATTGGTATCATGGTTTCTAAACTGTGACTGTGTTGAGACCATACACTCCTTAGGTACCATTGTAATTTCCTCATATGCAGCCTGGCATGTGGGATTAAAATTATGCAAGATGCCATGTAACCCAGGGCCTGCAGGACTTTCCTTGCAGTAAGCCGAGTTTGTCTTGACAGAGTCATGAAGTAATCTGGAGGTTGTTTTTGTTTTTCTTCTGTGAGAAAAGCCATCTGGGTGATTGTGTCCAGATCTGCACCCAGAAAGGTTATCCTTTGGGATGGTAGTAGTCTTGACTTTTGGATGTTGACTGTGTATCCTAAGGTCTGTAGCAGGTGTATGGCATAGGTCAAGTCCCTTAATTTTTTCTTGTTGTCCGCTTGTATTAGGCAGTCGTCCAGGTATGGATAAATTTGAATTCCCTGAAGTCTGCAATGTGCAATTACTGATGCCAGGCATTTCTTGAATATTCTGGGCGCAGTAGATAAGCCAAAGGGCAATGCTGAGAATGGACAATGCTCTGATCCTGCAAGAAATCTGAGGTGTCTTCTGCAACTTGGTCGGATAGGGACGTGCAGGTATGCCTCCTTGAGAGCTAGAGTCACCAGCCAAGACTCCTTGCCCAACATGGGAAGAAGTTGCTGTAGTGTCAACATTTTGAATTTTGGCACAATGAGATAAGTGTTCAGTGCGGACAGGTCGAGAATAGGCCTCCATTGGTTTTCTTTTCTTGGTACAAGGAATAGTCTGGAGTAAAATCCTTGGCCTTGTTCTGAACATGGTACCTTTTCTATGGCTTTCATCTGAAGTAAATTGCTGATTTGTCTTAAAGCCTCTGCCTTCTGGTTTGGTGGAAGGTTTGGCATTCCGCTTCTTTTTGCAAAGTGTGGAAGTGAAACCTGTATCCTTTGTCTATTATTTGCAATGTCCATGTATCCTTTGTAATGCAATGCCAATGTTTTGAGAATAAAGCCAGCTTTCCGCCCAAGGGTGCTTCCAGCTGATCCCTGGTAGGCGGAATCAGAGTCAAGTCATTGGGTCTGTCCTGTAGTAGTGGTTGTAGTTGTAGCAGTTGCACTACTCCTCTGGTTGGCAGGCTGCCACTGACGGCCTCTGTAGGAGCCCTTCGATTGACCTCTGCCTCTAGGGCGCCTGTTCCTGCCTCTCTGGGCTCTGGTAGAGTCTGGAAAGGACCAATTCTTTGTAGGCCAGTTTCTGCTGAACCTCGGTGGTTGAACTTGTAGGAAATCTTTAACTGTTTGCACAGATTTTGCTTTCTCTTCAACCTTTTTTAGAATCTCCTGTGCAGGGGAGCCAAATAAATTTTGTTTCTCCATTGGAGCATCGAGGAGTTTAGCTTTGACATGGCCTGGCAAAGATTGCTCCTTCAGCCAGGCATGCCTACGAATAACTGCCCCAGTCATAGCTGATCTAAATGAAGCCTCCAGTGCATCATAGCCACATTTTAAGAAATGATTACTAACCTGTTGCGAGTTATGTACCAAATCCTGAAGGGATTTACGGTCTAAGGGTTCAGGAGAAGAAAGTTTCTTATTCAGTTGATCTAACAAAAACTCTTGGTACTGTATCATATGGAATTGACAGTTTAATGCCCTGGCAGAAAGAGTTGCAGATGTATACACCTTTTTTCCCCATCTCTCTAAAGCTCTAGACTCTCTTTCAGAAGGTAGGGGATTTTTAGCAGTAGTGGCTGCAACCCCTTTTGGGCCCTGAGAAATAGTTTCTGGGTCTGCAGCATGGGCTTTATACAGATGAAAATGAGAATCCGAGACCCTGTAATATCTGTCAGGTTTGGCAGGGGCCGGAGGAAGAGAATCAGGGGCTGTACTGACATCATTGTACGCATCATCAATTACATTTAGAACAGGAGGTATAGCTAAGGGCCTATGCTGAGGCAAATGCAAAAAGGTCCTTAATCTTTTTCTAGAATCAGAGAAATCCTGACCTTGCCATTGAAAGTGCTCTCTCATGGAGTGTAAAGTCTCCCCAAAGGAAAATTCTTCAGGAGGGGAGGCCGAAGGGATAGATTCCTCTGCATCTGAATCCTCATAAGGCGAGTTAGCCCCTTCCTGGTGGTCTGACAAGTCAGATCCATCGGTGGAGTATTCGGAGGAGTGGGGTTCAGAGGGTTCAGTCCTGGGCCTTTTGTCTGGAGGAGGTTGAGAGGCCCTGTCTGGGTGAGGTTGTGAACCCCTAATTAAGGAGATAAGGTCCTCAGCAAGGCTGAGGATCTGAGAACTAGAGGAAGGCCTCTGGCATGTAGATTTGGCAGGCAAAGCTTTTGAAAGTTTGGCAGCTTTAGCCCTGGAAAAGGCCTTAATAGACATAGAAGCTGGGGGCCTAGCTGCCCCACGTGTCGGGGTAGAAATGTCCAAAGATATGGTGTCGGACAATTCCTGAACACTAGTTTCGGTAGGGAGTTCTGAAGCTGACTCAGCCGGGGCCTCTCGGGCCTCGGTGGTCGGAAGTATGGTTTCGGTTGAAGGAATCGCCGTGGACTCTGTTTCGGCCGAAACAGAGACACTCGCGGTAGGCCTAGCCGTGGTTTCAGCCGAAACCACAGGCCGCGAGTGTCGGTCCTTTTCCTTGCGTTTTTTTGACCATATGCGAAGTCGGAGTCTCCGACGGCATTTTATAAGCAAAAGCGGCTCCAAAAAATTCCTCTGCAAACTCCGACCGACGTCTAAGAGTTCATCGGTTGAAGGAAGCACAGGCTAACCAGGCTGATACGTCGTGGTCTGGGCCTAAACAAGGGAAGGCAGTAAGAATGGAAATCCTTATGAGGTATTTGTTTCACACAAGTTAAACAATTATTTACTTTGTCTGACATCGGCTGAGGCAAGAAAGAGTCCCCAACAGGGTACTTAGCTTTTTTCGAAGTCTTCGGTAGCTGAAATCTCTGGATCTGACCGACCGGCACTTGCGAACAGCTTCTGCTTCGGGCACCGCGCGGCAAGAAAGACTGAGGAAAATGGCGTCGGCTGATGCTTTTATAACCCAGACGCTCTGACGTCGGGGAAAGTGCGACATCAGCCGAGGCCAGACCCAGACTTTGGAATCCGCCGACCGAAGGGCTGCCTGAGGCAGGACAACCCATATGTTATGACTGCAGATGCATCCTTGAAGGACATCTAGTCAGTTCTTTAAACCAGTCATTTAGTGAAGATAAAACAGATGGCGTACTTACTGGATTGCCGTAATCAGTGTTAGAAGAGGTACCGATATTTAATCCATTACCAAAGGACGTCTGGACACCAGAAAAAGGCGAGAGAGATGAATTGGAGGTATTTAAAGGTAAAAATCCCCGATCCTGCGATTCTAGAGTAGCTCCAGAAGTGCTAGGAACTAGCTGCAAAGGCAAATTGTTCAAGGAGCCATTACTGGAACTTCTGGATCCACGAGGCATGACAACCGCAACTTGACTTGCTAAAGAGTCAAACTCGTTGGGACAAAAGTTCAATTAAAGCTGCAAGTTTCCCCAAAGCACCGGATTCAGTGTCCTGTGAACGATCGTTATTGCTGGGTGATGATTCCATTGTTTGAAATAACAGTTGTGAACCAGCAGTGATACTATTCTCCATAAAACCAACGAGGAGGCAAATAGATCTGTGTCCGGGCATCCCCAATTCCTTGTTATCATGTTGAAGACTTGTGGATCCAATTTCCACTCGTGGGGATCCATGAGGTTTCTGCTTAGATCGTCTGCCAGAGTATTTATCTTTCCTGGCAGGAATTGTGCTTTCAGATGTACTCGATAAGTCAATGCTGTGTCCCACAAAAAATCATGGCTAGTCTGCAAAGGGGGTAGGAGTGTGTGCCTCCCTGCTTGTTTATGTACCACATGACTGTAGTATTGTCAGTCTATCAGTAGTTGTCCTGGAAGAAGTAGATTCTTGAAGGCTGTCAGGGCATTCTGAACAGCTAGCAACTCTTTCTGATTTGATATGTAGATGCATTTGGCTTGCGGACCATGTGCCCTGAATACATCTTCCTGTTATGTGGGCCCCCCCCCAGGCATAATCTGATGCATCTGTTGTTAACATCTGCCTGGCTGGGGGCATAGTGAATGGCTGCACTTGTTGTGGTGACAGGCCTTTGCCCACTATCGAAACTCCTGTTGTAGGCAGGGAATGAGGGTAATTGTTTCCAGGCTGTCGTAATGTTGAGTCCAAACACTTTTTAGATACCATTGTAGTTTCCTCATATGCAGTCTTGCATATGGAATTAGCAGAATGCAGGATGCCATGAAGCCCAAAGCCTGCAGAATATTTCTTTCAGATAACTGGGTCTTTGTTGCCAACATTTTGAAATAAGTAGTCAGTTGCCTTTGTTTGTCTGGCGTGAGATAAGCCATCTGGGCAGTTGTATTTAAGCTTGCACCCAGGAATATTATCTCTTGAGAGGGTACTAGTTTTGATTTCTTTTCGTTTACTGTGTACCCTAGGCATGTTAGTAATCTTTTTACAAACGCCAGATGCTGTAGTAGAATGTCCTTGTTCTCTGCTTGAATAAGGCAGTCGTCCAAGTAAGGATATATCTGTATTCCTCTTAGTCTGCAAAATGCAATTATTGGTGCCAGGCACTTTGCAAAGACCCTGGGTGCAGTAGATAAGCCAAAGGGCAGTGCAGAGAATTGGTAGTGCATTGAGCCAGCTATGAATCTGAGGCGTCTTCTGCATGACTGTCTGATTGGGACATGCAGGTATGCCTCTTTTAGGTCTAAAGTTACAAGCCAAGCCTTCTTGCCCAGCATGGGCAGAAGCTGCTGTAGAGTCAGCATTTTGAATTTTGGAATATCCAGGTATGTGTTTAGAATAGATAGGTCCAGTATTGGCCTCCAGGCTTTGTCCTTTCTGGGCACCAAGAAAAGTCTTGAGTAAAATCTTTGTCCCTGCTCTTGCTGTGGTACTTACTGAATGGCCCTCATGTCCATGAGGGATGAAACTTGCTTTTGCGCCTCTGCCATTGATTTTTTGGCAGGTCTAGCATACCGTTTGCCCTTGGCAGGGTGTGAAAGTGGAACCTGTAACCTTGTGACACTATGTTCAAGAAAACAAAAAAGAAGGAGCCAGCAGAACATAACCCAATAAAGAATAAACTTTTATTGGTAATAAACCATAATCCAAAAAACAGCAAAGAATGGTGCACAGACCGGTTTCGGCTGGTTAACTATACACAGCCTTCCTCAGTGTGAAACTAGCAGATTCAAAGCGGTCATTAAATACACTGCAAACAAAGATGATTGGATAAACCTAAAGCTTGTCATTTAAACCTGGTGGAAATAAACCACCTAACTTAATGATCCATTTTTTCTCTTTGGAGTTCAATAAAGAATGCCAACCTGTTTTATTCACTTTTTTACCATGAATAATGTCAATAATTGTAAAAAAGAAGGTAGCTGTGGGATGTGTTTGCTGATGTTTGTATAGAGCATTGTGTATTCTGCCTTTTTTAATGTTGCTGATGTGCTCTGAGATTCTTAGTCTTAATGGTCTAGAAGTTTGACCTATATAGAATGCCCCACATGTGGATGTGGCTAAATAGACTACCCAATCAGAGCTACAATTAGCAAAGAATTTGATGTTGTATACAATAGCAGAATTTCTACTAGTAAATTCTTTCGTTTTGGAAATTTTATTACAATTGGTGCAATGTCCACAGGGATACCATCCAACAGGTATACTGCCAGTGAGAGAAGTTTGTATTGGTTCTGGAAGACCTGTGTCATGTGTATGTTTGTAATGATTAAAGTGACTGCCCAGATTTCTGCCTTTCTTAAAAGAAAAAAGGCATCAGGAACAATGGTAGACAAATCATTGTCATACATTAGTAGATTCCAATGTCTATTGACACACTGAATTAAACTGTCCGAATTCCTACCATAAGTGGTTGTAAACCTGATTGGTTGAGGGGTGGGTTGCTGATCAGTTTTATACGCTAGTAAATCATCCCTGTTCATATGGTTGACTTTATTGATAGCATCAAAAACATGCCCCATTTTGTATTCCCAGGTCCTGAAACGTCTAGTTAAATCCCTACTTTGTGCTTGAAATAAAGTCTCATCAGAACAAATACGTTTCATCCTGATGAATTTGGATTTTGGGATGTTTTTAGAAATATGTGGGGGGTGGAAGCTGGAGGCATGTAGTACAGTATTATATTCGGGATGTTTCCTATAGACAAGAGTCCCCAGTGTATGGTCTGGTAATCTGTTAACGGATACATCAAGGAAAGTTATATGGTTGTGATCATAATGCAAAGTAAACTCAAGACCCCATTTGTTGTTATTGAGGTATGTTAGAAAATCAAACAACCCTGCAAGCTCACCCTTCCATACAGCCCAGCAATCATCAAGGTAGCGTCTCCAAATGTCGAGTTGTTCCAAATAAATGTTATTATTGCCGTTGTATATAAGATCTTTCTCAACATAGGTCATAAAAAGGTCCGCATAGATGGGTGCAAAAGAGGAACCCATAGCGGTGCCCTTGGTCTGCCAGTAGCAAATGTCCTGATAAAAGACATTAGTCAAAACATATGATGCCATATCCAACAAGAATTCATTGTATTCAGAAGAATATAATCCAGAGTTGTTAAGCCAATAAGCTTCTAAGCCACCAGAATGGGGAATATTGGTGTATAGTGCACTTACATTGCATTATGATCTAGCGTATAAAACTGATCAGCAACCCACCCCTCAACCAATCAGGTTTACAACCACTTATGGTAGGAATTCGGACAGTTTAATTCAGAGTGTCAATAGACATTGGAATCTACTAATGTATGACAATGATTTGCCTACCATTGTTCCTGATCGATGCCTTTTTTCTTTTAAGAAAGGCAGAAATCTGGGCAGTCACTTTAATCATTACAAACATACACATGACACAGGTCTTCCAGAACCAATACAAACTACTCTCACTGGCAGTATCCCTGTTGGATGCTATCCCTGTGGACATTGCACCAATTGTAATAAAATTTCCAAAACGAAAGAATTTACTAGTAGAAATTCTGCTATTGTATACAACATCAAATTCTTTGCTATTTGTAGCTCTGATTGGGTAGTCTATTTAGCCACATGCACATGTGGGGCATTCTATATAGGTCAAACTTCTAGACCATTAAGACTAAGAATCTCAGAGCACATCAGCAACATTAAAAAAGGCAGAATACACAATGCTCTATACAAACATCAGCAAACACATCCCACAGCTACCTTCTTTTTTACAATTATTGACATTATTCATGGTAAAAAAGTGAATAAAACAGGTTGGCATTCTTTATTGAACTCCAAAGAGAAAAAATGGATCATTAAGTTAGGTGGTTTATTTCCACCAGGTTTAAATGACAAGCTTTAGGTTTATCCAATCATCTTTGTTTGCAGTGTATTTAATGACAGCTTTGAATCTGCTAGTTTCACACTGAGGAAGGCTGTGTATAGTTAACCAGCCGAAACCGATCTGTGCACCATTCTTTGCTGTTTTTTGGATTATGGTTTATTACCAATAAAAGCTTATTCTTTATTGGGTTATGTTCTGCTGGCTCCTTCGTTTTTGTTTCCTTGGACTACCTACTGAGCCGTGCAGTTGCTTCCGTGCATGCTTCATATCTGATACTATGTTCAAGACCCATTTGTCCTGGGTGATTATGTGCGAGTTTTGTGAAAAAAGTGCTAGTTTTCCCCGTAAAGGAGCTGCCAGAAGATAAGTGCTTGGTGCTGGCAGGGGAAGTCACTGGGACTGCTTCCTGTATGGCTGTGATTTGTCTTCTCCGCTTTTGGAGGTAGAAGCACCCCACTGTGTAGACCTGTATGAGCCTTGGGGTTGGGATCTGCCTCTAGAGCGTCTGTATCTGCCTCTTTGTGGCCTGACACTAGAAAGGACCAATTCATTGTAGGCCAGTGCCTGCTAAATCTTGGAGGCTGAACCTGTAAGAAATCCTTGACTGTTGGAATAGATTTAGCTTTGTCTTCCATTTTCTTCAAAACCTCTTCTGCTTTAACACCAAACAATGTATCATGCTCTAATGGAGCATCTAATAATTCTGCTTTAACATGATCAGGCAGATTTTGTTAGTTTAACCAAGCATACCTCCTAATGACAGAACCCATAACAGCAGCCCTGCAGGAGGCCTCCAGAGAGTTAAAGCCACATTGCAAAGTATGTTTTCCCACTTGTTCAGCTGCATGCAATAAATCTTGCATTTCTTCGTTTTCTGCACATTCAGAATTTGTCAACATTTTCTGTTTAAGCAGTGACATAATATATTGCTGATATTTAAGCATATGAAACTGACAATTTAAAACTCTTATAGCCAAGGTAGCAGAAGTGTAAATCTTTTCCTCCCCATCTGTCCAGTGCCCTAGAATCCCTGTCAGAGGGGGTAGGGTTTTTTGCAATGGAAGCCTTGACCCCTTTGGGACCCTGAGAAATAGTTTCTGGGTCAGCAGCAGGGTTTTTAAAAAGAAATGTATGTGAATCTGGAACCCCGTAGCATCTGTCTGGCTTAACAGGAGCTGGAGGTAAAGAGTCGGGAGTCAGAGTGGACTCTGAAAATACATCATCTACAATGTCTAACACAGGTGGAATGGCAAGGGGCCTGTGCTGAGGTAGTAAAAGGAAGTCTCTGAACCTTTTCTTAGATTCCGAGTAATCTTGGCTCTCCCAGTGGAAATGCTCCCTCATGGTATGCAGGGTTTCCCCAAAAGAATAATCCTCAGGAGGAGAAGCTGAAGGGATAGATTCTTCAGCATCAGAATCCTCATAGGGAGGAAGAGAGTATTCCTGTTCTGAAGAAGAATCAGAAGAAATGGAAACCTGATCTGAAGATTCATATTCTGTCTCTTGCTTAGGCCTCTTATCAGGAGGGGGATGGGAACCCCTGATCAAAGTAAATAGGTCTTTGGCCATCTTGAGCATCTGTTTTTTTTTTTTTTTTTTTTTTTTTTTTAAGGCATGGAGGCCTGTCTATGGGGCTGTTGTACTTGTCTTTGCCTTTGAAGCTGAAGTCGTTTTAACATAAAACTAACTGTGTAGGCCTGAAAACACCCTCAGAAGCCGATGCCTGCTCAGCGGCTCCGGACCCATCTGAGGGAATAGTTTCCGAGGTTCCAATACCTTGAGTTTCCAGCGGCCTAGTCGGCTCCACGTGGAGTCTGTAGCAAAGTAGCAGGCGTCAGGGGCTGTGAAAGCTACTCACTGAACCAGCGACTGGCTTAGAAGAAGCCTAGCCAGTTTAGGACCTCGGATGCCTGTCCTTTTCTTTTTCTTTGTGTTTCTTGTGAATTGTGGTAGTCGGATTCTTTGTGTTTCTTGTGAATTGTGGTAGTCGGATGGCTATCTGACATTGTGTAATTAAATCTTCTGCCAAAATAGTGAAATACAAAATGGTACCGACGCTTTATAATGCGTTGGTTAAATCTAGCACAAAATTGACAATTAGCAATGTCGTGATCAGGGCCTAGGCAAGGAGTACAGTAGGAATGGAAGTCCTTATGAGGTATTTGCTTCCCACAAGAAATGCGATTATTAAACTTTTTCTGACATCGGTCTCGAGCAAGAAAAAAAACTTTCCCCAATGGGATACTTAGCTTTGAATGAAGACTTCGGATCTGAAATTCGAACACGAAAATCTCAGGAGTCAGCCGACTGGCACTTGCGAACTGCTTTTGCTTGGGGCACCACGTGGCAAGAAAGGCTGAAGAAATGTAGTCGGCTGCATCTTTTATACCCCTGGCACACTGACGTCAGGGAGGAGGCGACAGCAACCGACACCGGACCTAGACTTTGGAATTCAGGCCAACTGCGGGTAGCCTGCCAGCATGATAACCCAATTGTAATGACTGCAACAGTGAAACACTATGAACATCAGAGAGAGCTAAAAATGATACCCAAAGCACATGGAAACTCTCAATATGTACAACTAATATTCAGTCTCTCAATTTACATTCTGACTCACAGGGAAAAACAACAATCTTCAAGTAATATGAACCAACAATTAAAATGTATTTTGAGTATGCCCTAAAGGCACAGCTTCTTTGTACGATAAATGACAAAAAAATAACATGTCCCTTTTTTTTTGCAATTAAAAGATCAAGATGACTTGGCACTAGGTAGCCCATGAAAAACAGACTCTCTCGTTACTCTGGGGCAATATGAGAACAGTTTGGTTAAATGACTTGCTGAGTCAGCAAACGGAAGTGAAAGGAAACCGAAACCCATGCGCTTAACTACAGGAAGCACCTCATTTAACAGCTCACAGTATTAACCCTCTGTGTTAACTGCCAGTTAGCAAACAAGCTTTTACTTACATTATTCAATGCAATATGCTAATTTCTTAGGTAAGTGAGACACATGGCTGGATAATACAAAGGGTAAGGCAGAGAACTGACACTGTGATCCAGACACACAAAACCTTAAGAAACCCCTGAAGTCTGGAAAGAACAGGGATGTGAGAAGCATCGTTTAAAGTGTAGTGTTATCAGGAAACACAGAAGAGGAAGAGAGAAACTGTGAAGCAAAAACTTTCAATTTGGACACCATCAGAAACAGGTTTAGGAAAGAAAGATTCAGAAATGGTCTCCAAGCATTTTCTTTCTTTGGTACTAGGAGCATCCTTGAAATAAAAACCCTTTCCTGTCTGGAAAGCAGGAACTGGTTTCATCACTCCTCAGGACAGCATGTACTGAAGGACAAGTGGAAACAAGAGTCTGATCCGCAGAATGTGGAATGACCCTCACTTTGGAGAGGAATTTCTTCCCACTGCCATCTGTCACCTTGATCAATGATTTTCAGAACCCATTTGTCTGAAACAATCCGTTGCCAAAGAAAATAAAATAGGAGATTCAGACCTTCTGGAAGAGAAAAAGGACCAGGGTGGGAGGGGGAGTCGCAAGAAGAGTCAGACTTTTTGGACTGTCCTTAATTTTGGGAGGTTTGCGACTTATTTTTGGAACAACCTTGCCATTTCTTCTTAAATGTCTGTTTACCTGAATTCTGTTGCGGTTGTTTACTCTCTCTTTCAACAAAACTGGATGAGGAGAAAGAAAATCTTTTAGACAATTTGGAAAAGGAGGGCTGAAAAATGTTAAGAGATTCCCTGGATCAACTTGCCCATTTCATCACACTATCAACCTCTGCAGCAGACAGGCCAAAAACAATTTCTATTCAAGGGAGAGTTTCCAATATGTTTCACATTATCTGGGAGGTTCTGGGAATGCAGCCAAACAAACCTTCTTAAAAAAAGTACCAGTGGCCATGACTCTGGAAGAAGCATCGAAGTCATACACCCGCTAACAATAGTGACCTGTGCAACAGAAGAAACTAAATTTAAAGCAGATTTTTTCTTCACAAGAAACAGATGTACATAAAACATTATTCAAACTTTCACAATTTGTCAAAACAAATTAACATACAAGGCTGACAATTCAAAATTCTGAAAATCAAAGCTGCACAAGCATACACTGTCCCCATACATAAATTTTCCCATCCTTCTTGGAAAGAGTAGGACTGGAATTAACTAATTACAGTGGAAGTGTACACACCCCTGTTAAAAATGCCATTTTTTGTGATCTAAAAATGAGACCACAATAAATCATTTCAAAACTTTTCCCACCTTTAATGTGACCTATAACCTGTACAACTCAATTGAAAAAAACAAATATGTTGGGGGGAAAAAATAAAAAATGTACAATAAGCTGGATGCATAAGTGTGCACACCCTTAAACTAATACTATGTTGAAGCACCTTTTACTTTAATTTTAGCATTCAGTCTTCTTGGGTACACACCTGCCATCAATTAAAGAGACACTGATTAACCCCAAATAAAGTTCAGCTGTCCTAGTAGGATTTTCCTGACATTTACTCAGTTGCCTGCTACAGCAAAAGCCATGGTTTGCAGAAAGCTTACAAAGCATCAAAGGGATCTCATTGTTGAAAGGTATCAGTCAGGAGAAAGGTAAAAAAAAATTTCTACAGCATTGGATATACCATGGAACACAGTGAATACAGTCATCAAAAAATGGAGAAAATATGGAACAGTAACGTTGCAAAGAACTGGACGTCCCTCCAAAATTGATGAAAAGACAAGACAACTGGGTCAGGGAGGCTGCCAAGAAACCAACAGCAACACTGAAGGAGCTGCAGGAATTCCTGGCAAGTACTGGTTATGTACTACATGTGACAATCTCCCGTATCCTCCATACGTCTGGCCTTTGGGGTAGGGTTGCAAGACGGAAGCCTTTTCTTGCACAGAAAAACATCCAGGCCCAGCCTAAATTTTGCAGAGAAATACATAAGGTCTCCCAAAAGCATGTGGGAAAACGTGTTATGGTCTGAGGAGACCAGGGTTGAACTTTTTGGCCACAATTCCAAAAGGTACTTTTGGAGCAAAAACACTTCGCATTACCAAAAAAAACACCATACCCACAGTGAAGCATGGTGGTGGCAGTATCCTGCTTTGGGGTTGCTTTTCTTCAGCTGGAACTGGGGCTTTAGTCAAAGTGGAGGGAATTTTGAACAGTTCCAAATACTAGTCACTTTTGGTTCAAAACCTTTAGGTGTCTGCTAGAAGATAAAAAGGAATTTCACCTTTCAACATGACAATGACCCCAAACATGCATCCAAATCAAACAAAGAATAGCTTCACCAGAAGAAAACTAAAGTTTTGGAATGGCCCAGCCAGAGTCCAGGCTTAAATCCAATAACAAATCTGTGAGGTGACCTGAAGAGGACTGTGCACAACAGATGCCCTTGCAATCTGCCAGATTTGGAGTGCTTTTGCAAGGAAGAGTGAGCTAATACTGCCAAGTCAAGATGTGCCATGCTGACAGACTCCTACCCAAGAAGACTGAATGCTGTAGTTAAAAAGGTGCTTCAACTAAGTATTAGTTTAAGGGTGTGCACACTTATGCAACCAGCTTATTGTATGTTTATTTTTTACATTTTTCCCCTAACAGATTTTTTTTCAATTGAATTGTACAGGTTATAGGTCACATTAAAGGTGGGAAAAGTTTTGAAATGATTTATCGTGGTCTCATTTTTTATCACAAAAACTTGGCATTTTGACAGGGGTATGTACACTTTTTATATCCACTGCGCTTAGCAGCAGTGGGATCACCTAAGGCTATAGTTACTGTGTCAGGTTTGGGAATAGTGTATAAAAAGACTGAAGTTTTATACATCCTACCAGACTTTTTATTGACAGCTGTCTGGCTATCAGGAAAACTGCAAGCAGTAAGACGAGCATCCTCTTAAGCAGAGGAGACAGTAAGAATGGGTGCAGGTTCTGGAAAATCCTTTGTAAAAACACACTATTTTCTGAGGGACTGAGAAACCTCACTGTCTTCCCACTATACCCACAGGAACATTCTAACAATTGTCTCAGAGAGAGAAACCCCCCTCAGGGGGCATCAGAAATTGAGCTCTCCACGGAGTCCACAGCATAAATCAGAGGACAAAACTCTGGATCCTTCCCTGCATCTTCCTGTTCAAATTCAGAATCCGGAATCTCTCCAGGGAGAGAGGAATCATTCTTTCTTTTACCAGAAATTGCTACACAAGAATTATCAATAGTCTGAATTAAACTCTGTGCCAGTCCCAGTAAACTATCACTATACAAAAAAAAATTGAAGAGTAGACATCCTTAGTTTTCAGTTTCTTTTTGACAGGAAAAATAGGACCAACCATGTCACTAAGGGCAGCAGCTGCTTCCCCCTGAGATGGCCACAGCATTCTGCTACAGCAGGGAAACCTCCCCTGTTCCCTCTCCCAGGAGCGACAAGAGTGGCAAGGGACTCAAGTCACACAGGATGTGGCTAACCCCCAGTCCACAGTGGCTGTAGGTGCTACACCAAAGGGATAAGATGACTAGTCTGAGGTACAACAAATGGCCAAAGCAGAGTCACCCACCTGCAGCAGAGGCAATTTACTACCCCGCTGTGATGGCAAAAGCTATTTACTTAACATTTTATTTTTGTGGCTGAGAAAAACTACCATGGGACCCACACAGTCTGCTCCATGGTCAAGTCGAACATTAAAAGCAAACTCCACTAAAACTACCAACAAACACACACACAAAAAGCATGAAATCTGATATACATATAGCCCAGACAATAAGGTACACAAAAACGTGGTTCCTTTTACAGGAGCAAGCATTACCTAACTAAACACTAAAGCCACCACTGCAAGAAAAGTACAGTTGTGTGCACTTACCATAAATGTAGATGTTAGTGTGTATTCACTGTTGCAGTCATGGGTTATCTGCCTGCAGGTAGCCCTCAGTCGGCCCGAATACCAGAGTCTTAGTATTTCTGTCTCGGATGCCATCGCTTCTTCCATGACATCAGGTCATCAGGGGTATTAAACAGGCAGCCAACATCAGTTTTTCTTGCCTCAGATAGGGAGCTAGTATATGGTGGGGAACATCACCAGTAAAAAGTAAATACCAATGCCATTAGGAATAGCCACAGAGAGGAGAGAGAGAAAAAAAGCCACTGGGCTGGAGAGAGGGAAACCAGGACCACAACAGTGAATATACTTGAACATTTACATTATGGTAAGTGTACACAACTGTACTATGTTCTTTGTGTTTCACTGTTGCAGTCATCACACATTGGTTGATTCCCAAAGCTGAGGAAGGGTGGAGGCAGTCAAGAAGTATTAGGGTTGGCTATAGTAGGCCTTGCATGGACTGCTGTAGCAAATCTAGCCCTGAATTTGGAAAAGATAGTTAAGTGGTAGTGCTTGGTGAAGGTGTGTACTGAACTCCAGGTTGCAGCTTCCAGAATGTCCCTAGTAGGGACTCCCCTGATAAATGCTGTAGAGGTAGAAGTAGCCCTAATTGGATGTGTACTGACCCCCCTGAGGGGTTGGTTTTCCATGGTGCTTGTAGCAAAAGTGGATGCATTGTGCTATCCATTTGGAAATGGTTTCTTTTGAAATGGCCTTACCCTCTGCCCCTGAAGCAAAGCTAACTAGCAGCTGGTCAGATTTTCTGAAAGGCTTAGTCCTACCAAGGTAGAACCTGAGCTGTCTGTGCACATCCAAAGAGTGCAGTATCCTTTCCCCTTTATTCTGAGGGTTAGGGAAGAAGGCTGGTAAGTGGATGGATTCGTTTAGAGCCACACTGGACACCACCTTAGGCATAAAGGATGGGTTACTCCGGAGTGAAACCCTGTCCGCATGGAAAATAAATGACTGGTTCCACAGCCATTAGTGCCTGTAACTCAGACACTCTTCTAGCTGAAGTTATGGCTAAAAGTAAGGCTGTTTTCCAAGAGAGGAATTTTAACTCTGCTGAAGCAGCAGGTTCAAAAAGGGGAAGCGTGAGCTTTTCCAGTACAAAGTTAAGAACCCAGGCAGTGGTGGGTGCCCTCCTTGGGGGCCTTAGGTTGTTAGCCACTCGCAGGAGCTGTTTAATAAGAGGGTGAGAAAATAGAGGTGGCTCAGTATTATAATGAGCCGAGATGGCAGAGGCATGAATCTTAATGGAGAAGGACAGGCCTCTGTGGAGTAGCTCTGCTCGATAATCCAGGATTAGAGGCAGAGAGTGCACTGCTGTGTCCTTTCCTTTAGGCCGAGTCCAAGAACAATATATTTCCCACTTTTCAGCATAGGATTTCCTAGTACTAGGCCTTCTGGCTTCAAGAATGACATCCAGCATTTGTTTTTTGAGGGTTGCTGGTGGGGTATTTAAGGGATAAGCCAGGCTGCAAGGTTTAGGGTTTGCAAGTGTGGATGCAAAATCTGTCCCTCCTGCTGAGACAGCAGGGAAGGAGCCTGCTGTAGGTGCCAGGGTGGCACCGTTGTCAGGCTGCGCAGGAGTGGGTACCAGTGCTGGCATGGCCAGTCCGGGGCAATCAGAATTGCCCTTGGCCTGTCTTGTTTTATGTTGAGTAGTACTCTTGAGAGAAAGGGCAGAGGGAGAAGGCATAGATCTGAGAGTTTTTTTTTTCATTGAAAGGATAGGGCAACCACCTTCCAGGCCCTGCTGTGAGGGTTCCTGATGCAGTATTTTCTTAATTGGTGGTTCTCATGGGGAGGCAAATAGATCCACCTCTGGTGTCCCCCACCTGCGGATCAGAAGGTTGAAAGTGTCGGGCTCCAATTTCCACTTGTGTGGTTCTACGAGATTTCTGCTTAAGTAGTCTGCCAGTGAATTTTGTTTGCCTGGCAGGAATTAAGCTTGTAGATGGACTTGGTTGCTCAAGGCTGTGTTCCACAGGGCAATGGTTAACCTGCAGAGTGGGTAAGAATGGGTCCTCCCCCCACTTGTTTATGTACCGCATAACTGTGGTGTTATCTGTTTTTATCAGCAGTTGTCCTGGAAGGATTAGGTATTCGAAAGCTGTTAAGAGCATTCTGTACAGCTAGCATCCCTTTCTGATTGATGTGCAGGAGAATCTGCCTTGGGCTCCAGTGGCCCTGAATGCATGCTATGTGAGCCCCCCATGCATAGTCTGAGGAGTCTGTTTGTCAGGGTCTGGGCGGTGTGGGGTTGAGTGTAAGGCAGTCCCTTCTTGTGGTTGCATGCTTCTGCCCACCAGAGAAACTCTGTCCTTAGACAGGGTATGATAGGAATTACTGTTTTCAGGTCCTGAGAATGCTGGCACCAAAGACTTTTTAAGTACCACTGAAGTTTCCTCATATGCAGTCTTGCATATGGAATTAGTAGAATACATGAGGTTATGAACCCTAGGGCTTGCAGTATTTTTCTTGCAGATAGCTGGGTTCTGGTGGCCATTTGTTTGAAGTAGTCGTTCACACAGACCTGTTTTCCTGAAATGAGAAATGCCATCTGGGAAGTTGTGTCCAAGCTTGATCCCAGGAATACAATCTTTTGACTGGGTACTAGTTGATATTTCTTTTTGTTGATGGTGTACCCCAATGAAGTGAGAAGGCTTTTTACAAATGCCAGGTACTGAAACAGCAATTCATGACACTCCGCCTGAATCAGACAGTCATCCAAGTATGGGTAAATTTGGATATTTTGCTGCCTGCAGTATGCAATGGCTGCAGCCAGGCATTTTTTGAATACTCTGGGTACAGTAGATAAGCCAAAGGGAAGTGCAGAGAACTGACAGTGCATTGATCCTGCTCTGAAACTTAGATATTTCCTGCAGGACTCCCTTATGGGGATGTGCAGATAAGCTTCTTTTAAGTCCAGAGTGACTAACCAGGCATCCCTGGCTAGCATAGGGAGAAGCTGCTGAAGGGTAAGCATCTTGAATTTTGGGACCACCAGAAAGGGGTTAAGAATTGAAAGATCCAGGGTTGGGCACAACGAGCCCTCTTTTCTGGGCACCAGTCAAAGTCTGGAGTAGAAACCCTGACCCCTTTGTTCTACTGGAACAGGTTGAATAGCTCTGATATTGAGCAGGGAAAGTACTTGCTTTTGAGCCTGAGCCTCTACCCACTGGTTTGGAGGAAGGTCTAGAAACCCTCTTGGGGTTGGCAGTGAATGGAAGTAGAATTTGTACTCCTGGGATACAATGTTGAGGATCCATCGGTCCTGAGTGATGGACATTATTTTTTTCATGAAGGGCAAGTTTTCCTCCTAGGGGCACAAGCAGTTGGGCAGGGCTGGAAAGTAGAATTGAGAAGTCATAGTGAACTTTTTCCATAGGGGGGCTGCTTACCACTCCCTGTTTTTGGGGTGGGGGCACTCCATTGCTTAGATCTCTGCATACCCCCCGAGACTGTAGTCTGGGTGGCCTGTTTCCCCTGGGTCTTGTCTGGAAAGGCCTGGAAAGGACCAGTGTTTTGAAGGGCAATGCTTACTGAGTCTAGGTGGTTGCACTTGTAAGAATTCTTTAACAGTTTGCATAGATTTAGCTTTTTCTTCCACCTTTTTAAAAACTTCTTCTGCTTTGGTGCCAAACAGTCCTTATTTAAAGGTGTGTCTAGTAATTTGGATTTGACATGATCTGGCAAGGTAGGCTCCTTCAGTCAAGCATGTCTTCTCAGTACAGAACCAGTGACTGCAGCCCTGCAAGATGCTTCTAAGGCATCAAAGCCACACTGCAAAGTAATCTTTATTTTCTGCACAATCTAGAAATACCATTTTTTGTTTAATCATTTCCACAATATGTTGCTGAAGTGGCAAGTTAATGCCCTGATAGCAACAGTTGCAGAGGTATACACCTTCTTAGCCAATCTGTCTAAAGCTCTGGAATCCCTGTCCGAAAGGGTAGGATTTTGGGGCTGTAGTAGCCTTAATACCTTTAGGTCCTTGGGAAATGATTTCTGGATCAGCAGTAGGATTCCTGAAAAGAAACTTGTGGGAATCAGGTACTCTGTAGTACCGGTTAGATTTCCTAGGGTCCGGGAGTAATGTGTCTGCAGTAAGACTGGATTCCATCAAAACATTAGCTATACCACCTGTCCTGGATGTTGTAGATGGAGGCCTGTGCTGAGGCAACTCCAAAAATTCTCAGAGTCTCTTTTTGGACTGAGGGTAATCTTGGCATTTCCAGTGGAAATGCTCTCTTAAAGTATGCACGGTTTCACCAAAAGAAAAATCCTCTGGAAGGGAGGCAGACGGAATGGATTCCTCTGCATCTGAATCCTCATAAGCTGATAAGGGCATGTCCTGATAATCAGAAGGGTCAGAGTCATCGGACTCCTGGTCTGTAGAATCAGAAGGAACTTCCAATTCTTTGTCTCTTAGCAGGGGAAGGCTGGCTTCCCTTAAGTAGCGCAATAAGGTCTTCAACCATCCTAAGCATTTGTTTTTGAGGCATGGGAGCTTGAGCATGTGTTATGGTCATCTGTTTTCTAAGTGTAGTGCATACTCTCGGCCTAAGAAACTCGGCAGTTTTAGCTTAAAAAAAAAGTCATCAGTTTGATTCCAACATCGGTAGGACGGCATACATGCTCAGAAGCTGGTGCCTGCACAGTGGCTCCGGACCCATCCAAGGTAGAGATATCCGCTGGTTCTGCAGTCGAAGAAGCATCTCGCAGCATACCGGACTCCGAATGGGTCTCAGCAGAGGCCTGCGAATTCACAGAAGCGGGCATCAGGGGCTGCAAAGGCACCTCACGGAGTACCAGTGGACTGGCGACTAGCTTAACGGAAGAGTCATCGGCAGTTTTGGACTTATGCAGTCTGGGTCTGTCTATCTTTACGTTTTTTCAGAAGACCGGTAGTCGGATGGCTTATCGAATCTATTTCAGAATGCAGAGAATGAGAACGAAAGAATTTAGCGACAAAAATAGCCAGACGAATGGTTCAGGTGTTAAGGCACAAAACCGACAACGAGGGACATCATGGTCTGGGCCTAAACAGGTGACACAGTAAGAATGAAAATCTCTGTGAGGTATTTGCTTCCACAGGCAAGACAATTGTTAACTTTTTCTGACATCGATTAGAGCAAGAAAAAAGGATCCCCAACGGGGTACTTAGCTTTAAAAGACTTCAGGATTATCAGCTCGAAAATGAAAATTTCAGGTAGCGGCCGGCTGGCACTTGCCAACTGCTTCTGCTTCAGGCTCCTCCTCAGCAAGAAAGACGGATGAGAACGAAAGAATTTAGCGACAAATATAGCCAGACAATGAATGTTTCGGGTGTTAAGGCACAAAACCGACGAGGGACATCATGGTCTGCGCCTAAACAGGTGACACAGTAAGAATGAAAATCTCTGTGAGGTATTTGCTTCCACAGGCAAGACAATTGTTAACTTTTCCTGACATCGGTTAGAGCAAGAAAAAAGGATCCCCAACGGGGTACTTAGCTTTAAAAGACTTCAGGATTATCAGCTCGAAAATGAAAATTTCAGGTAGCGGCCGGCTGGCACTTGCGAACTGCTTCTGCTTCAGGCTCCTCCTCAGCAAGAAAGACTGATGTAATGGCGTCAGCGGCCTGTTTTAAATCCCCTGATGTCATGGAAGAAGCGACAGCATCCGACGCAGAAATACTAAGACTCTTGTATTCGGGCCGACTGAGGGCTACCTGCAAGCAGCTAACCCATGTGTGATGACCGCAACAGTGAAACAAAAAGAACATCCTACCTTGTCTCTACCCTTCTGTATGCATCACCCATTTTCACAAACCTAAAGAAAGTTGATCTGGGTAAACTAGAAACTTTACAATAAAAATGCTAATTTTGCTACAGAATCTGTTTACAGAACCCATCACTGCTTGGCCCTTAAACAACTCTCATGACTAGAATTTCCCAAGTTACTGGTCTACAACCAACTTGTCATGGCCCATCAAATAATTAACCAAGCAAAAAAGCACCAACTCTACAAAAGCCACTTAATCATTACTCAAATAACTGGATATTCCACTCCAGTAACAAATCACTATTAAGCATAACCAAAAGTAAAAATGTTGCCGGTGATTCCCTTTACTCCAGCTATACAGCCAAAATCTGGAATTCTTTACCTTTAAACACAAGAACCACTACTAGTTTGTCAAACTTTAAAAATTACCCAAATCCCTCCTATCTGCTCTTGTACTGACCCTGCTTAGTAATTAGCTTACACAGAAACAGCAAATGAAATTGTAACCTTTCTTCTTTTCCCTGACTGACCTCTGCTGTGGAAATTTAAATCCGTTTTTAATCCGATTACAACTTTGTTACTCTATTAACTTTATGGAGTTTTATGCTTATTTACATTCTCAAGTTATTTTCTCTCCGAAGCCTACAAACCTTTTGTAATATATCAGGCCACTTGAAATGTAAAGGAAAAAAAAAAAAATAAAACTTATGTTTTCTCTCTATTCCCTACGCATCTTTCTGTACATCTCAGGCCAACTAACTTCTGTAAATAACACAATCATATCTGTTGCATAGTACAAAACAGTGCAATAGTACATCTGTGTAGATTTTTGTATTATGTAACGCTTACGTACTACTACTATTTTTATATTAAGGCCAGTTGCTTTGCTACATAGGTTTTAATACTCTCTTTCTCGTAATATGTGGAGCTTTTCTCCCAGGACCTCTGCTGAAAATGGACAAATTGCCCAGTCGGACTTTCCCAGTACACAAACGTAAAATAAACACTATGGCAGTCTCAACAGAAAAAATCTCCACAAAGTATACGTTTTCAGTAAGTTTACACTACATTTTAAATGGAGAAAAAACAAGTGCTTTCTTTAAAAGTACGTTACACTCTCAAAACAGTCCATTAAATAACTTCTAGCTTTAAAAAAACTTTCCTGATGAGGAAAATAAAGCATCAACAAAATTTAAGGAAACTGGAGGGATTTTTTTTCCCACACAAGCCAACTGTCGATCCTCAAAAGCCTCAAAAAAGTGTACTCTTCGGTGGCTGTAAAGCTCTGAAAGTTTTCTTGCCAAGCTGGTCTTCAAGCCAGCTCAGCTTGAGCTGCCTGATAGTTTGGGGGCGTGGAAGGCGCCCTGAAGCTTTTGGAAGCGGAGCACCTGGTATTATCCCTGGCAAGATGTACACTGTACAGTTAAGGCTACTGCAGCAGTATATAACAAACAAATTGTTCAGATTTCCTCAAATTTTTGGTTCAATATAGATAGATCCATAATGGTTTGTGAACATCCAAAAAGTGTAACATATACTTGCCATTGAGAATTCTGTTAAGCCGAATGGAAGGTTGATAACTTGTTTAATATGATCACCATCTAACAAAATATGCAATTAGAAGCAAACATATACAGCAAATAAGGAAAACTAAATCAGTCAGTGGAAGTAAAGTACTTACTTGCATATCTAATGTTTAGTAGTTTCCATTTGGCTGTTTGGAGAAATGTGACAACCATCTCACTGCACAGTGAAAACATTTGTTTACAGATAAAACAGTACAATACTAACAATAAAGTTCTCATCTTTTTGAACAAGTAAACTGAAACCAACAAAAGTCATCATTGCTGCAGTCATTGGGTGAGAAGGCTTGGCCAAGGGCATCTTCACTGCAATACTATAGCAAACATATCAAAGCAATCAGACCTCAAAGTCTTGAGAAAGTATAGTTTTTAGAATGGAACATCAGTCTGATTTCCAGCAAATTAAGTCTATTACCAACAGTTATCAAGAATCAGACACAAATGGGAGTAGGATTCAAAAATCAAACAAGTTTGCTAGACCCAAGAATTATAGGACGTGTTGTCAATGTGGAAAAGTATCAAAACAAACTATACCGATACAGTCACAGACAACATACAATAAAAAACAAAATCACAAACAGAAAACCAGTTTCTCTTTTTGCAATCACTTAACCCATACCCTAACAGTACCTGTCTAAACTGGGGTACTGTTAAGGAGACAGTTTTCATATGGTAATTCAGGGGGGTTAGAGTTAGCAGACACAAGTAAGGATGGCCAATAGGCTTCTCTGCCTTAATGGTACCACTACATAACACACACAACACTTGTTCACACACTCGCATTCCATTTATGTTAAAACATATGACCTGCCTCCTTTCAACATACATGGCATTTGAGTGCTTTTGATCACAATTCTACACCTAAACACACTGCTGACAAAATTTCAGTGCATGGAGAGGGGTGATTATGCTTCAAAATTCTGAAAAAGGAAAAAAATCAAGGTCTAAAGTGACACGAGCCCCAAACTTAACTGTTAAACACTCTCTTAAGTTGTCAAGGTCATGTACAGTGACAGGCAGTCAAATCTGCCAGTATTGACCAGTAAATGACAGTGGCAGTACTGCTGTCCAAAGGGCTAATGTGTCCTTTCCTCTTAAGGACTTAGAAAGTAGCTAGAATAACAGGATGTATTTCGCCAGAAGATTTTTCCAAAAAGATACTGTCTCAAACTCAAATGCATGTCATGATTCAGTGACTTCAATCCTCTGTGATTTGTCAACCACGGAATTTACGAGGAGCAGAGCAGACCAAACAGATGAGGCAAAAAATCTGTTCATTCTGTGAAAATCTGGACCTTTGAGAGGCATGAGTGTAAACATAACAGACAGCACCCCCCCCCCCCAAGTGCTTTACAGCTTTGAAAGCCATGAAAACAATTTTTTTTCCTCTTTCTGTAACTAGTAGTAGACGAAGCAGATAAAGCTCCATGCACTTGCAAAAAAATTATGTTTGGGTTGCCAATCATAAAAAAAAGTTATGTACTCACTATAAAACATTCCATCTGTGTTGTCCATTTTCATTCTTCCTCAACTGTAGGATTCAGATTCTATCCTCTGATCTGACTCAGATGCTTCTTTCAGCTTGTGGAACACAATCTCTCGAGCTCCGTCCTTTCCCATGACACCCTAGACATCTAACATACCTCAGATCTTGTTCGCTGCCCCTTATACCTGCAGAGCAATAGGAAATGATAAAATAACAGAATCTGGGAAGTACAAAGGAATAGCAGTTCCTCCAGCATCTTTCGATCCTTCCAAGAGTCAAACGAGGACAAGGCTGGGGAGAAGGAAGTTGAGGAAGAATGAAAATGGAAAACACAGATGGAACATTATGGTGAGTACATAATTTTTTTTTATATGATGTTGTCATTTTCATTCATTCCCCAACTGCTGGGGACAGAGTCCCCAGCTACCTAAATCCCAGGACGACTCTAAGCAAGGATATTCATGAGAACCACTGAGCCAACGGCTGCTCTTCCCCTAGAAACCAGATCCAATTTAAAATGAGCAATAAAGGAATGAGGATTAACCCATGTTGAGGCTGCACAACTATAATCCAATGAAGATCTAGAAAAAAGGCTGAAGTCACCATAGACCTGGTAGAAGGTGCTTTTGGTAGTTTTGGTAAAGGCTTGCCCAATTTTGTCATAAACAAGGGTAATACAATCAACTAACCATTTGGCTAGAGTCACTTTAGAAACTGGTTTGCCTAATTTTGATTCCAAAAAAAGAAACAAATTGTTCAGATTTCCTCAAATTTTTGGTTCAATATAGATAGATCCATAATGGTTTGTGAACATCCAAAAAGTGTAACATATACTTGCCATTGAGAATTCTGTTAAGCCGAATGGAAGGTTGATAACTTGATTAATATGGGATTCTGACACCACCTTAGGAAGAAAGGAAGGATTGGTCGTGGTCCATAAGAAAACACTAGCCTTATGAAAAATCAAATTAGGACATTTAAAGGACAAAGCATGCAATTCTGATACTCTTCTGTCAGACATAATAGCTACTAAAAAGACAAGTTTTCTAGGTCGAAATTTTTAGTTCACACTTGGCTGATGGTTCAAATGGAGATTGTGTTTAAGTTTGCAAAACAAATGTTCAAATCCCAAGGAGGAGCGGGATCTTTTAACGGAAGTCTAATTATGAACGCTCCTCTTAGAAAGGCTTTGCAAAAGTTTGGAGGATGCTAAAGAGGAGTCATTTACTCCCATATGAAAACTGGAAATGGCTAATTGCACTTTTACAGTAGAAGAGCCAGCACTGAAAACTGAAGCCCAAAAATTCAAGAACTTTAGATCCCTTTTCAGCTCAGATTCCTAAATTCCTCTGCTGCGCCCAAATGACAAATCTTTTACATTTACTTTTGTAACGTTTCAAGTGAAAGCTTTGTGGGATGACAAAAGAATGTGATAGACAATGGAGGATAGCCTGGGCTATCTAGCAATCAATGGAACTGCAAAAACCATGCAATCAATTTAGGCCTGGAATGTCCAGATGAATCTGTCAAGTGAGACAGTAGGTCTAGAATTGGATCCAGGGAGGACAAAGGAGATGAAGCCAAAAAAAGGGAAACAAAATCTGACAAGGCCAGTAAGGCACAATGAGGATAACTGTGCTCTTCAACTGAGATGCTTTCTGAACAAATTTGAAGATCATGAATATAAGAATAATATATTTAACGTAATTAAATAGGAAGGGAGAAGTGCTACAAAGAATGAATTATTAAGATATAACTCACAAAAACAGTTGCTCACTCGACAGTATACAATGACCACGTCCTTGCACTAAAGGCGGAAAATGAGATCTGAGGTATGTTAGGTGATTAGGGCATAAAGGGAAAGGGAGGAGCTGCAGAGTTTGTGTTCTAGGAGCTGGAAGAAGCAGCAGAGCTGGATCCGAGAATCAGATCAGAACCAAACAGTTGAGGAATAAATGAAAATGACATCAGATCTCTTTATTGTATGTTCTCAACATGGATGCCAAGCTCTCACGGTGAATTTCTTGGTATCCATGTCTCACACACATAAGCAAGTTATAATCGGTAACCCAATCATAATCCTCTGTATTCAAATTAATAGATATTCCCCTGCAAGCAGAGGAATGAAGATGTGGACATAGGATCACAAGAAGTTACTAGGCTAATGGTCCTAGAGACCTTACAAGCCTGAACAAGTTCTACCCTTATTTCCACAATCAGCACCTAATGCCCAAGATGGGCACAGGTGGAACCCCCAGGGAGAATTTATGGTTACCTATCCAATCATCCAGACTGCGTTTGAAGAGGGCCAATGAGGTGCTCTGTTTGACATGAACTGGGTGTCTGTTCCAAAGGTGCGGTAACCTCTGGGAGACATATCTGTTCATCCAGCAGATTCTATTAATGTCACATACCAAGTTAAGGTCTTCAGAGCAAGTAACCAGTGTACCATTGGACTTGCGGATATGCAGCATTTCCAATAAAGCAGGGTCAGAGATTGCCTTACATGCAAGGTAAAGATTGCCTCCGAGTAGTCTGTATGAAACAGAACAAAGTGACAGTGATTTCAGACAATCCCACATAGGATAGATGCTGAATACCATGAATTTTCCTGTGAGGAACCTTGTGGTTTCTTCAATTGCTGCAGGTGCTTGCAAAGGTACATACCAAAAGTAGTGCTGTACTCAATTATTGAATGCCTGGTGAGGGAAGAGTACAGGGAAGTTAACGGGAGGCAACGCCCTTACTTATGAGATGAGCAATACAGAATGCCCTTCTTACCACTCTGAAGAAAATGTGGAAACTGACTTCCCTTCAGAGCCAATGGCAAAGGACACAGTGTTGGTCTGATTTTCTGAAATATTTAGTTCTGTCCAGACAGTAGTGGAGCTGTCTGTACACATTCAAGGAGTGAAGGATTCTCTTTCCCTGGTTCTGATGATTGGAGAAGGTGGTGGGGTCAAGTATATAGCCTTATTCAAGCATGCGTCAGTGACCACCTTGGACATAAGTGATGGATTAGTCCTGAGTGATACTCTGTCTGGATGGAATACGATAAATGGGCCACTGCCATGAGAGCTTACAGCTCAGAGACCCTCCTAGCTGTGGTGATAGCTGGTAAAGGGGCAGTCTTCCAAGTTAAGAATTTTAATTCAGCAGAAGCTGCCAGTTTACATGGTCAATGTTTCCAGAACAAAACTGAGGTCCCATGGAGGTGTGGGTTGAACCCTGAGAGGTTGGATGTGAATCACTCCACTAAGGAATTGTTTCATCAGGTGGTGCGCAAAGATAGGTGGTGTGAATTTTGATGGTAGAAAAGGATAGGCCTCTGTCAACCAGGTAGTCTAAAATGGCAGAGATACTGGCTGAGTTAGAATTGAGGACTTGCTGCTGGCACCAAATGGAGAAACTTTTCCATTTGACTGAGTATGCAAGTTTATTGCAACAGCCTCTCAAGGCCTTGCTATTAAGACCAGTGCAAACAGTGGCAGCACCTAAACAGTAAACACACTCCCTGTGGGCATCAGAAGTGGGTCCCTCATTTCCCTTTAAGAAAAAGTACCAAAAGATAAAAATGTACCAACAATGGTGTCTGAAAATACCCTTTGAAAGGGCTGGAAGGAAAGAGAAGTACCAATGACAGTACGGAGAAATACCCAGTGTAGGATAGGAAAAAAGGGGAAAAAATTATAAAAATACCCTAACACAAGAAGCAAAACAAAACACTAGGAGGGAACGAGGGTATGAATTAACCTGCGTCAAGAATAAAACACTAAAATACTTACAATCCACATAAGAAACACTCTAGAACTAGAGACTGCAGGACCAAAGTCTGAAAAGGTGAAGCAGCAAATGAGATCTGTGGTACTCTAGGACACTGGGACATTATGGGTAATGGGAGGAGCTCGACAGTTGGAGCGAAGAGTCTAAGCAACTGTTGCCAAGCCTGATTCGAGGTTTGATTAGAGTCTCAACATCGGAGGAACGAATGAAAATAACATTATGAGATCTTTACATCACAACTAACACACAAGAGTAGCAGGATAATGGGTGGATGCAGTTAAGGAATTCAAAAATCTACTGCTATGGTTAAGTGCAACTTACACAACCATACTACCTTCATCATTTACTGCTGAAGTAGTTCTTTGGCTACATGGGTTGATTACAAAAGCCTATCCAACCTGGAAGGAAGGATAATGATCCAAGAGCCCCAGGAGAATGGTCCTAGCAAACCTAATCCTGGACATGGAAAAGGAATCTGGTTTGTAATGCTTTGTAAAACTACTACAGAGAACCACGTTGCACCTCTAGTAACATTCTAGAGTTCGCTACTTTCCAATATGCCATTACACATGTCAAGGCTAGCTTCAAGTACTGGGAGGGGTGGTTGTGGAGAAGGACAATTTGTATGAGAAGGTCAAAGCTAAAGTCAGAGGTGCTGCAGCCAACTGACCAAGTGTCAGTGGTACAGTATGATAGAAGAATGCCACGGGAACTGAAAAGTAAGGTGCACCAACAGTGGGGCAACTGCTACATGGTACAGAAACAGGAGCAGTGAAGATACAGCAGTTGAGAAAGCTACAGGTGATTGAGATGAAGTGCCTGAGGTGGACTGTAAAATGCTCACTGTGGGACAGACAAAGAAATGAGGACATCAGAGCAGAAGTCCAAGTAGCTGCAATTGCAGAGAAGACCAAAGAGAACAGATTAGGGTAGTTTGTCTACTGCTTTCCTGCAAATGTGCTCAATCTGGTGAAGAAGATTTGGAGCAGACAGGAAGAAGGCAAGAAGAAACATGGGTGTCGAACAAAGATGAATTTATTTTGTGAGAGAACCTGTAACAGTCATGTCTGTAGAAGAAGGTAGGGGACTGGCACTGAATCGAGAGAAAAGAAACAGTTGATGCAACACCCATATGAAAACAGGAATTGATGATGATGACTAGGATAATTTTTGAGACTGCGCTGCATCAAATTCTTGTCTTGTGCGACAAAGACCAGTTTAAGAAACCCTGTGCTCAGTTGCCCTTGGCCGATTCCATTAGGAGAAAGTACAGTTGCATACATTTACCATAAATGTAGATTTTATTTATTTTACTTAACATTTGTTGACCGGGAAAGTCCGACTTGGAATAAGCCAATTTTCAGCATAGACCCAGGGAGAAAGGTTCCAGACCCATGATTTGCAATGTGGGAGGAATCCAGAGGACCCGGTGGAAACCCACACAAATGTACGGAGGAGGACATGCAGACTCCTCACAGAAGGCACCCCAGCAGAGAATCGAACCGGAGAACCTCTTCCTGTGAAGGGACGACACAAACCAGTGCACCACTGCAACATCCTAGATGTTTCAGCGTATTCACTGTTGCAGTCTTGACTTGTGGTATTCCCGGTTGTGGAAGCCCTTGGCCAGCCCAACTATCACAGAAAACTCATTCCACCTCCCAGGCTGGCAGATGCACTGACCGACGTCAGTACACTTGGGTATAAAGGAAGCCAGGCTGCATCATGATTTCAGTATTTTCTTGTCCTCTACCACAAGGAGCCGTAAGTGGACAGGAGAGAAAGAAAAGTTGTGTAAAATCTGACCATAGGAATAGATGTTTTTCTCTTCACTGCTGCAGTTTTGTTTACACGAAGGATATCCCTGCCAGTAGATGCCAGATGTCAGCCTGTATACAAAAGTCTTTTGCAACTACAGGGTATGTGGTACGTCTGACCTGACGTCAGCTTCAATTAGATGCAGGCCATAAAACAGACGCACGCACATACCATCCTCAGAACTGAATGCCCCAGGAGGAAAGCCAGACTAAGGATATGTGTGATCAATACATCCAGGAAAAACAAGAGACCAGTGGAGAAGGTTGGGAGGGATAGAATATTGCAGCAGTTAAGAGAATGACAAAATCTGTGATTATGGTAAGATTTTACACAACTTTTCTATGTCCTTCTATATTCACTTGCTGCAATATTCTTTACTTGAGGGAGAATACCAGAGCTCAAGAGGGAATGGAGGTGGAAGGAGCAGAGGAACTCTCTATGAAGGCATGTAAAATGGCTTTGGCAAAACTGGTTCGAGCTCTGGAAATAGCAACCAGCGTGCAATGTTTGATAAAGGTATGAACAGTACACCAGGTGGCTGCTTCTAGGGTGGCACCATTATCCAATCCTTTGAAGAATGCCTTCAATGAAGCAATAGCTCTGGAAGAATGGCTTTCACTGGTCCTGCAAGATCCTTTCTGTGATGAGTGTAGCAAAAGGGAGACAGTTTTAGAAATCCAAGAAGAGACAGTCTGCTTGGATGCAGGAAGACCCAGAGCCCTGGGGTGAAAAAGTAACGAAAAGCTGATCAGATTGTTTCTTGAGGGTTTTTTCTTGTCCAGGTAATATCTCAGTTGACTGAACATCAAGGGAGTGTAGAATCCTTGCACTGTAATTTTGTGGAGGAGGAAGAAGGTTGGTAGTTGAACAGCTTCATTAAGGGATGGTTCATTAACCACCACGGGCATAAAGGAAGGGTTTTGTTCTCAATGATAAACTTTCCTTATGAAAGACCCAAGAAGTGTGTGTGTGTGGGGGGGGGGGGGGAGAAGACAGCCATCAGGGCTTCTAGCTGAATTCAGAGCTACTAGCAAGACAGTTTTCCATATGCAATGTTTGAAAGAGGATGGAGCAGCAGGTTTAAAGGGTGCAATGTCAACTTCTCCAGAACAAAATTAAGGTCCCAAAAAGGAAGGATAGGTTTTCCTGGGATGCCTAATTTAGAGGACGACTTTAAGGAATTGTTTTACCTCAAACCCGGATGCCAGAGGAGATAAAGGCAGAGAAGCAGAAATAGTAGACATGTGAGCTTTAAATGATGAATAAGCCAGGCCAGCTAAGAGCAGTTAACACAAATATTTCAGAACCAGTGAATCTCAGAGAGACACCATAGTGAACATCTTTTTTTTTTTTTTTTTATGTAACATTTGCTTACTGGGAAAGTCAGACTTGGAACAAAGCCAATTTTCAGCAAAAGCCTGGGGATAAACACTCCAGAAGCACGTCTTTGTGACATGGAAAGAAACCCACACAAATGCAGGAAGGACATGCAGACTCCTCTCAGAAGGCACCTCAGCTGAGAATCGAACCAGCAAACCTCTTGCTGTGAGACGACAATGCAACCGCTGCACCACAGTGCCATCCTATTTTGAAAATGTTAAGACTTTCTAGTGTTGGGTTTTCTGGCTTACTGCAAAACCCCGATTATGTCCTCAGGTAAAAGGTGTCTAAAGGGAATTAGAATCCCATGACCCACAGTGTCAGCTGTAGGAGTAACAAGTGTGGATGTACAAAAGATCCTCTGTTCTGTGTAAGTAGGTCCACTCTGTGTGGTAACTTGTGGTGATAGCCCTTGGCTAACTGCAAGAGAACGGGGAACCAATGCTGTATTGGCCAAAAGGAGCCACTGCAAGATTTTTGGTTGATCCTGTCTGATTTTGAGCAGGACTTTTGATATCAGAGAAGGGGAGGGAATGCTTATAGGAACTTGTGTCTATATTAAATCAACGAATGCTTAAAAAAGCAACAATTTATAGACCCCCATCTAAGTGAAAGCTTACAATCCTGAACACTTAGAACAGAGATTTTTTTTCCAAGGGGGAAAAAAAAAATATATACCAACTCTGAGATCGCACTACAGTGACGAAAATGGCAAAGTAATGGATGCAGCCAAACGATTTCTTTCCCAGGGAGAGAACTCGCTTGTATACTGTTTCGCTATTTTGCCGTTTCATGCTTTTCAAGTGTACTCAAGACTCATTCGAAGGAATGCATATTCGATCATGTAACAGGAACCCTAGGAACATACCCTTCCACAAGAAGGAAAGGGCATGCACTTTTCAAGCTAGAGGACTTGGTAATCTGGCACAGAATTTTGGAAGTTGTCTGTTCAAAGGGAAGGCAAATAAGTCTGTGTGTAGGGAAGGCAAATAAGTCTGTGTGTAGAGCACCCCACTGGTGGACTATGTCCAGGAACACATTTCTCGTGTAGCATCCATTTGTGAGGTCCAGGACCTTCTCAGAGAGTCTGCCACAAGATTCCTGTTGGAAGGAAATGTACACCTCCTGGACTGTCATGTGGTGTTAAAACAGGAATTCCCACACTAGGAGAGCCAGCCTGCACAGGAGGTAGGATCAGGTTCCCCCCTTGCTTATTCACATACCAGAGTATAGTCATGTTGTTGGCAAACAGTTTTAGTGCATCTGGGCGAAGGAGAGAATGAAAGGTTTGTAAGGCTTGCAGCAATGCTCGCATCTCCCTTAAGTAGATGTGTTCCCTTTTCTATGACAGGGACCATCTTCCTTGGACTATAAATTTGCCCAGGGCCATGCCCCACCCAACATCTAATGCGCCTGTGCAAAGTTCTTGGACCAGGTTTACAGGATACAGACGTCAGTCCTGGATTTAGTTTTACTTGTTGGGTCCACCAGAGAAGATCCCTCTTCAGGCAAGGGATAAGGGGAACGAGATATTCTAGTGGATGACAGTGTTGGGTCCAAACAGATTTGAAGAACCACTGGAATTTCAAGTGTTGCCTTGCCAGGGGTATCATGGGTATGGTTGAGACCACAGTACCCTGAGGAACTACCTGGCTGTGAAGTGGTTTAATGGGAGAAGAAACAGAAAGAAGGCCTGATGGTCCTCTGCCTTTTGGGGTGGCAGAGACGCTCATTAAGTCTGTCTGGATTCTGCAGCCCAGACAAATGTGGTCTTGGGATGGGGTGAGGGTTGATTTTTTGAAGTTTATTCTGAACCCCAGATTTCTCAGGGATAAGAGTCTGTAGGTTTTGTTGAAGAACCCAGGGATTGCGGGCCTGTAGGAGGTGGTCATCCAGGTATGGGATAAATCTGGATACCCAGGAGCCCGCAGTGAATAATCACTGGAGCCAAACATATTGTGAAAACTCTTGGGGCTGTAGAGAGGCCAAATGGCAATACAGAGAATTGAAAATGCTATGAACCCACAGAAAAACAAAAATTTCCTGTACCTGGGGTGAATGGGGATGTAGAGATAGGCATCTTTAAGTCTAGAGAGGCCAAGAATCCCAGTGGGAGAAGCAGGGGAAAAAGGGTCTGTAGAGTTAGCATTTTGAAAGAGGGAACCTTTAAGAAGGTGCTGAGATGAAAAGTCTAGGATTGGCCTCCAGAGGCCATACTTTCTGGGCACTAGGAACATTCTTCAATAAAACGCTTTCCCTCTAGAGGTACAAGGGACACTCTGAATAGAGCCCTGTTGCCACAAATCCAAGAGGAGATCTGGGAAGAGATGAAGTTGTTCTCTGGGTGGTTGTGGAATGCCCCAAAAGGTGAGAGTGGAGTGCCAAACCATGAAGTATCCTTTGATTATGGACAGCACCCAATTGTCTTGGATAACTGGATGCCACATCTTGAGAGCATTTAAGAAGCAGAGGGAGATGGAGGGAAGCGGGAACGTTTACAGTGCAGTCACATACTCCCTGCTCTGTGCGGAAAGGGCTGTTTTTGTTTGGGGGTGCTGCTGGAGATGTCCTAGTCCCCTGGGGTCTCTTACCTCCCCTAACAGCTTTGCTTTGTTGGTGCTGAGAATGGCTGTGAACAAAGACGAGCTTGGAGGAAAAATTCCTATGGAACCTGGGCACCGGGGAAACTAAAAGGTGCTTCAACTCTGAGCTCTTTAGACTTTTCTTGTAGGGTTTTGAAAGCAACAGCAACTGGCCCAAACAAGTCTGTATTATCCAGAGGAGCATCCATTAATTTGGATTTGAAATCGTCCTGAAGTGACTGAAGTCTAAGCCATGAGAATCTTCAAAGTACTGACCCGGAAACAGTTGCCTAGTGCAGGTCTCAGCAGCATCATAGCTGCATTTGACTGAGTGTCTCTGCACTTGGGAAAAAGCTCTTAAAGAATCAGGCCAACTGTTTTCTCTCAGAATCTGGGAGGTTTGAGAAGAGAAGTTCCTCAAGACAATTTCTAGTGAGTATTTAGTCATATGTGTCAGGTAGTTGATGGCTCTGAAAGCCAAAGTGGCTGAAGTATATGCCTTTTTCCGCAGCCTTTCCAGGGTTCTACTCTCCCTGTCTGATGGAAACAGGGAAGTAGAAGGGAGCATTCTGGAAGGCTTGTCAGTAGCAACAGATGACTGCCAGGTCTGCAGCTGGGAACCTAAAAAAGATACAGTCCTCAGGGACTCTGTAGAAATAGTCTGGCTTTTTGGGAGCTGAAGCCAGAGTCTGGGTTTTGGGATGCATGGTGAAAAGCACCCAAAAAGGCTGGATGTACTGGCGGCACTGCAGAAAATCTGGGAAGGTCCACTTGTAGAAGTTGGTAATACCTTTTTTGGACATCTGAGATTTGGGAAGAATCCTAGTTAAAGTGTTTACGCATTTTCAGGATGGTCTCCCCAAAGGACATTTCCTCCATGGGAGAATCTGCACCCACTGATTCTTCCTCAGGGGAGACGTACTCCTGAAGGGAGGGAATTTGAGCAGAACAGTCTAAAGATTCTTCTTCATCACAAGATGAAGAATCTGGCCCCCTAAGCCTTTCTGGGAAAGCTGAGAGGTTGGGGTGGGGCCAGGCTGAGAGGTGGACTGTTTAAGAGCCACAAAGGCCCAAAAGACTCTGAGAGAAGGCCTGCCCATCTGCAGGAGCCTCTTTAGTAGTAGCGACATACTTTGTCTTTTGTTTTTTTCTTACCTGGAGACTATCTTTTGTGAAGTTGGGGGTCCAGATTAAATGCCCGCGTTTGAAGGTTTTAGGCTGAAGCAAACCTGTAGCAAATATTTGTGGTAAAATCCCTAGGCTCTTCGATGCATTCAAGCCTGGATTCCCCCTCAACATCCAGATCTGATGTCTGTTTTGCCTCGAGACATGCTCACAGCAGAAATCAAGGTGACCTCAGAAATGGGCTTGGCCTGTCATTCATTGCCTGGAATCGGACATGCCTCTGGGTCGACGAGCACCTTGGGAGATACTTCAGATGGGAATGGTACAGTGGAAGGCATAGGCTGAGGTTTCTTGGCCTTATGCTTCGGTGGCTTGGCTTCGGACCTCTAGGAACCCTCTATGCACTTAATTTAAGCCGTTGGTTTTCCAGATATAAAGCCAGTAACGAACGCCTACTTCTAAGGGTCTTGGGAACGAACAACTGGCAAAGACTGCATGACTTATGGTCGTGGTTGGAGCCTTATGGGGAATTCGTCTTCCACACTGGCACTTGCCCTTCCTCGAGGACATAAATAAATAGCAGGAAAAAAGAAAACCTCCAACAGGGCACTTATCTAAAAGCTGAAGTCAGAATCGCTGGAAACTGTACGACCGACAGTCGGAGCTGGTGTTCTGACTGGCAGCAGAAAAGTTCAAAGGATGGTAAATACATACATCTGCTTTATGGTCCAAGTCTGACTGCAGCCAAATTCAGACATACCATATACTCTGTAGTGGCAAAAGACCTGTGTATATTGGCCAATGCTGTGATCCTACTGGCAGGGATATCCCTCAAAGAATATTGCAGCAAGTGAGTAGAAGGACATCTAAGGAAGAGGACCAAGGGAGGGGGGGGGGGGTCCCTTGGCTGGATCAGTTGATAAAGTACTAGGCTAAGGGAGCAGGAAGGAGGAAAAGAAAATTGCAACAGTGAATACATTTGAACATCTACATTTATGTTAAGTGTACACAACTGTACTATGTTCTCTGTTTCACTGTTGCAGTCCTACCTGTGGGAAGATTCCCAAAGCTGAATTGAAGGGGGAAGGAGATTAAGGAGAGGGCAGGATGCCTGCAGGATGGCAGAAGCAAATCATGCTCTAAACTCAGAAATGGCTGCCAAGTGGTAGTGTTTGTGAAGGTATGCACAGATGACCAGGTGTCTGCTTCCAAGATGTCTTTAATAGGGACTCCCTTTAGAAAGGCAGCAGAGGTAGCTGTGGCCCCTTGTGGACCATGACCTAATCATTTCAGTTTTTTTTTTTTTTTTGCCATGATGGCTGTAACAGAGAGAAACAATGGAAGATCTATTTAGAGATGGTCTGTTTAGAAGCTAGCTTCCCCTCAGGGCTGTGGGCAAAGGTAATACAAAGCTGGTCAGATTTTCTCAAGGCTTTTGTCCTGTCCAGATAAAAATCAGAGCTGTGCACATCCAAAGAATGAAGTATTCTTTCACCTTTGTTCTGAGGGTTGTGAAAGACTGCAGACAGCTGAATGGCTTGATTTAGAGAAGTATCTGTGACCACCTTGGACATGAAAGAGGGATTAGTTCGGAGGGAAACCCTGCCTTGGTGGAAGACAATAAATAGTTGCATTGCCACGAGGGCCTGCAACTCAGAAACCCTCCTAGTTGAGATGACAGCCAACAGCAAGTCTGTTTTCCAAGTAAGAAACTTCAGAGGAGTAGATGTTGCAGGTTCAAAAGGAGGTAAAGTCAACTTTTCTAGAACAAAGCTGAGGTCCCATGGTGGAGTAGGTCTCCTCCTGGGTGGTCCAATGTGAATCAATGACTCCCCTAAGAAATTGTCTTAATAGGAGATGGGAAAAGATTGGAGGAAGAGTAGGAATGTGGGCCAAAATGGCAGATGTATGAACTTTAACGGAGGAGTAGAAAAGGCCTTTATCTACCAGACTAGCCAGGTGTTCTAGGATGGTAGCAATGTGTGCAGAGTTGGAATCTAGGTGTTGTCTGCCACCAAATACAACATCTTTTCCATTTGGCTGAGTATGATTTTCTAATGCTTGGACTTGTACATTCCTTAAGGATGTCCTCCACTTGCTCACTTACGGCAATGCTGCAGTTGGGTGCTGCAGAATTATCCAAGCTGAAAGGCCGAGTATCTGAAGGTTGGGCTGCACAATCCTTCCCTTGTTTTGAGTGAGTAGGTCTACTCTCTGAGGCAACAGCAATGGGCACTGATTGGCGAGCTTCAGGAGAAGACACTAGTGCTACCTGGGCTAGTCTGGTACTATCAGTACTGCCTTTGGGCCCTCTTCCCTTATCTTTAGAAACACTGGAAGCAGAAGAGGTAAGGGGTGGAATGAAAAATAAACAGTTGAGTAAAGCAAGAGTAAGTATCTGTTCTCCAGGCAGATTTCGGTTTTATCCTGGCACAGAATTTTTTTCAGGTAAGCGTTTTCCTTGTTGGCAAAAGAGGTCTACCTGTGGGATTCCCCATCTCCAGGTCAAGCTGACAAAAAAATTCCTGATGCCATTTGTGGGGGTCCATCAAGTTTCTGCTGAGGTGATCTGCTACAGCATTTCAACCCCTATAACGTATGCAGCATCCTTGGTGAGGGGTTTGGCCCTCGGGAGTGAAATGAAGGGAATGCCCTGATTTTGTGTACACCCCTTTACCTACCAAGCAAACTCCTGTTTGAGACTACGAGGGATCAGCTACATCTCAGTTCTCTAGAGAGAGACCTCTGGCACCATACGTTCCTGAGGTACCATGTAGTCTGGCCAAAAGAACCATGAGGACACAGGATGCCATATATCCCAGTGCTTGGACAAACTCTCTGGCCAAGATGCAATGTTTCTGCTAGATGTTTTGGAAGTAGTTTGTCAAAAAGGAGACTCACTGACTCACTAGAGGAAGGAAGGCATTTTACAGTGAAGAGTCCATGAGTGCCCCCAAGAAAACCATCCTTTTGGCTGGGGCAGCGTGGACGTCTGGAAAATTGTGAATCCCAGTAAGGACAGGAGATCTTGGGTGAACTTCAGGTCCTTTAAGAGTTTTGACAGGTCTTTCACCTGTATAAGGCAAGTATCCAGGTAAGAGTATATCTGGACCTCCCCCAGTCCTGCAGAAAGCAATTGCAGGTGCTAGATACATTGTGAAAACCCTTAAGAGTGATAAACAAGCCAAAGGGCAGTGCTGAAAACTGCTAATAACTGGAGCCTGCCCTGAAGCAAAGAAAGCTTCTGTAAGACTTTTGAATTTAAATACACAGATAGGCATCTTTTAGGTCTAAAACCATGAAGGCCTGATGGGTTACCATGGGTAATAAGCTTGTGAAGAGTCAACATTTTGAACTTTGGAACCAGGGAGAAACTAACTGAGGTTGGGCAGGTCCAAGATGGGTTACAAACAACCTTTCTTTCTGAGAACCAGGAATAGCCTGGAGTAGAATCCTTTGCTTTTTTGATCTTCCGGAACTGGTTCCACAACTCACTGAGAGCACAAGATCAGAACCTGGGCAAGGGCCTCTGAATTTTGAATTTGTGGGACATCTGGATAGCCTGAGAATTTTAAAGGCTTTCTGAAAGCGAGCCTGTAACCATTTGAAATAATGTCTAGAACCCACTTCTCTGGAGGGATATGGGCCCAATTTTATTTGAAGAGTGATAGACTTCTTTCTCGTCTTAGGGTGGAGGTAGGAGAAGCAGGGTGGAGGAGTCATAGTAGCTCTCTGGCAGGGGCTTGGGACCTAGAACTCACTTGCCTGTGAGCCTCAGAGGGCCACTGCCAGCTTCTTGGAGCGGTTTCATTACCTACGGGTTCGATCCGGCTGCAGTTTCCTCCGTCTACCCCTAGGCTGGGAGGGAAATGACCAGTGCTTTGCTGGAAACTTCCTACTGAATCTATGAGGAAGTCCCTCACAGTTTGCATAAACCTTGCTTTGTACTCCATCTTTTTGAGAACTACCTCTACCGTTGAGCTAAAGAGAAAGTCTAAGTCCAGGAGAGCATCCAGAAGGTTGATTTAACACAGGAAGAGATTGTTCCATAAGTCATGCATACCTTCTAATAACGGAGCCAGTGGCAGCTGCATTGCAAGAAGCTTCCATGGCATCATAACCACAGTGTAATGAGGGTGTAGCTACCACAGAACTGGAATGACATAGATCTAGGAGCTCTTTGGAAAGGTTTTTATCCTTTAGGGAGGTGACCTTCTGTTTGTGCTGATCTAAAATGGTGATAACTGATCATATGGAATGGACAGTTGACGGCCCTCATAGTAAGAGAGTGGCAGATTTATACACTTTTTCTCGAATCAAAGGCCCTACTCTCTGTCTGCATGACAAGGATTCCTGGATGAACTGCCTCAAGGACTTTTGGGTACCAGGCCGACCACCTCAGGGTCAGCGGAGGGAGTTTTAAAAATATTCGTGCGAGTCCTGTACCCTATAAAACCTGTCTAGTTTACGTACGGCAAGGGGAAAGAAATTAGGATTCAAGGAGGAATCCTGGAGAACATCTTCAATTACCTCTATAATGGGGGAAGAGCCAGGGGTTTGTGATCAGGTAAATCCAGGAATTCCCCAACTCTTGTTTATGGACTGGGGATATTCCTATGCCTCCCACTGAAAGTGTTTTCTCAATGCATGGAGAATCTGCCCAAAGGTGAAATCCCTAGGGGTGCAGAAGGAAGCTTCTCCTCTCTACCAGACTTATCATAGGATGTACAGGAGGGGTCTTCTTCAGACCCACACTCCTCTAGGTCTGAATCTTCAACTGAATGAAAAGGATCTGAAAAAGCTTTAGAAGAAGCATCCATCTTCCTTTTTCCTGGTGAGACATCCCCTGTGGCTTGTCTTGACCCAACAATAGAAATCATGTCCTCAGCTAATCTAATCAAATCCTGTTGAGATCACTGTAAAAGGGATCCAGTAGGCCTAGGTGAAGGGCCCTGCCACAGTTTTCTCTCTCTCTCTCTCTCTGGGGTAGTTTTGGCCTTAGGCCTACATGTGTTCCATGATATGGCACCTGTCTCTCTGGAAGGATGAAAAAGCACTGGTGTAGCCAAGGCCTTGGTGGAGCGTCAAAGGCAGAAAAATGCTCTTCAAAAACCAAGGCTTGTTGAGCGGCCCAGACCCAAATGATGAGCAGATGGTAACAACAACATGTCAGACTCAAAATGTGTGTCGACAAAGGCATGCATCACACTTTCAAAACAAAGGAAAAACATTTTTTCTCAAAAAAATTGATATAAGGAGTTTCCCAAAAGGCAACCCTGACTAAAAAAATAAGTTCTCAGGTAATGTTTTGAATGAAAACCACTTCAGCAGCACTGCCTCCAGATCTAGATACACACAGAATATTAATGATCTAAACAGGGACAGCTCATGAACAGAACCCTCACAAAGTACAGCTGTGTAAAATCTTTCCACAAGAGTAGATGTACTCTTCTTCACTACTGTAGTATATATAACTGAACAGATTGCCTGCCAAGGACAGCTCAATGTCCAACCAGTATATCAAAGCCCTTAGGTATTATAGGCACCATATGTCAACACTTACGCTCCCCGTGCAAGGCATACAGGTGATGTACAGATGCAAATACTCAGAAATAAAACAGCCCCAAGAGGAAAGTACAGTTGTGTAAACTTACCATAAATGTAGATGTTCGAGTGTATTCACTGCAGTCATCACATTTGAGTTATCTGCTTGCAGTAGCCCACAGTTGTAATTCAGATACCCTTCTTGCTGAAGTGATTGCTAAAAGGAAAGCTGTTTTCCAAGAAAGGAATTTTAACTCCACACTTACAGCTGGCTCAAAAGGAGGCAGAGTGAGTTTTTCCAGTACAACGTTAAGGTCCCAGGCTGGAGTTGGGGCTCTTCTGGGTGGTCTTAAGTTTTTGGCCCCTCTGAGAAACTGCTTGAGCAGTGGGTGAGAAAGAGGGGTGGTTCTGTGTTGTAATGAGCTGAAATGGCTGAGGCGTGAATTTTGATGGAGGAAAAGGAAAGGCCCTTGTGAAGCATTTCAGTTAAGTATTGAAGAATGTGAGGTACATTGGGTGCTGCTGTGGCCATCCCTGGAGTTTGGTTCCAGGCACAGAATCTTTTCCATTTTCAGCATAAGATTTTCTAGTACTAGGCCTCCTTGCCTCCAAAATGACATCCAACACTTGTTTACTGAGAAATGGCAATGGAGACATTAGGTAATTAGCCAAGCTGCTAGGTTCAGGGTTTGAAGCTGGGGGTGCAGAATCTGGCTCTCCTGCTGTGACAGCAGGGTAGGGGTCTGAGGCAGGTGCCATGGGGCTAGCTGTGACACACTGTGCAAGAGGGGCTACTAGTGTTGGCATGGCCAGTCTCGTGCAATCAGTATCATCCATCGTTTGTCCTGTTTGATCTTTGGTAGTACTTTGGAGAGGAGAGGCAGAGAAGGAAAGACAAACAGAGATTTTTCTAGCTGAAGGACAGAGCATCCACTTTCCATGCTTGCTTGTGGGGAGTCCTTGTGCAGAATTTGTCCAATTAGTAGCACTGGGGGTAGGCAAAACAGGTCTATGTCTGGGTTCCCCCATTTCTTTAACATGTTGAAAGTCTTTGGTTCCAGTTTCCACTCGTGTAGGTCCATGAGATTTTTCCTTAGTCTGCCAGTGTATTTAGTTTTCCTGGCAAGAATCGAGCCTGTACATTCACTTGGTAGCTCAAGGCTGTGTTCCACAGAGCCATGGCTAGTCTGCAGAGGAGGTAGGAATGGGTACCCCCCCCCTGCTTGTTTATGTACCACATAACAGTGGTGTTATCCATCTTTACCATTAATTGTCCTGGCAGAATGTGGTCCTTGAAGGCTGACAGAGCATTCTGTACAGCTAACATTTCTTTCTGATTGATATGCAGGTGTATTTGACTTGGGTTCCATTTGCCCTGAATGCATTTGACTTGGGTTCCATTGGCCCTGAATGCACTTCCCTGCCAGGAGAGCCCCCCATGCATAGTCTGATGTGTCTGTTAGGGTTTGGGCGGCAGGGGTAGAGTGAATGGTAGTCGCTTGTTTTGGTGGCAGGCCTCTGCCCACCAATGGAATTCTAACCGTAGGCAAGGTACAATAGGAATCATTGCTTCAAGATCCGGAGAATGCTGACACCATAGGCTTTTTAGATACCACTGCAGTTTCCTCATATGCAGTCTTGCATATGGAATTAGTAGAATGCACGAGGCCATGAACCCCAATGCTCGCAGTATTTGCCTGGTAGATAGCAGGGTTTTTGTGGCCACTAGTTTGAAGTAAATTGTCAAATTAATTTGTTTCTCTGGCATGAGGAAAGCCATCTGGGAATTTGTGTTCAAGCTTGCTCCCAGGAATATAATTTGTTGACAGGGTACCAGCTGTGATTTCTTTTAGTTTATGGTGTACCCCAGATAACTTGGCACCTTTTGTACAAATGCCAGTTGATTCAAAAGTATGTCTTGGCTTTCTGCCTGAATTACACAATCGTCCAGGTATGGGTATATTTGAATACTTCTTTGCCTGCAAAATGCAATGACTGGAGCTGGGCACATTGTGAATACCCTGGGCGCAGTAGATAAGCCAAAGGGCAGTGCAGAGAACTGATAGTGCATGCAGCCTGCTTTGAAGCGTAGGTATCTTCTGCAAGATTCCCCGATTGAGATATGCATTCCCTGATTGAGATATGCCGGCAGGCTTCCTTTAAATAGAGCATTGCCAACCAGGCATCTTTGCCTATCATGGGAAGCAACTGGTGAAGAGTTAGAAAACACAAAATGCAAGGGAAACCACTTTGACGAAATCAGCACAGGCTTTAATAACTATAACTGTAAGCGCTTTCATTTAAGCGAATAGCTCAACCTTCATCAGACAGAAAAACCATGCTCACAATTTAATTTAAATACAAAATGCAACTAATTACATAATTAGATAATGAGCCATAGAAGAACCTCCCACTACTCAGGCTTACATTTATATCAATTTAGAGAGACTTTTGATTTTGTATTAAAGCTCTATACATACAATTGAGTTAAAAAATTAATATGTTAGTGCCTTTAAAATTTTAAAACAATTATTATATAAATATTACATTTTAAGTATATTTACTACAACACTAAAATATCTATACAATGAGATTTGCAATGGTTCAACAAACCTATACTTTAAACAGAGTTCAAGCATGCAATAACACTTACTTAAAGAATAAATACTAAACCTTTTACTAAATGGATAAATAGATATTTAAACCTATTTATCATTTATACCTAACCTGTATTAAATGGAAATCGTAAACTACCTTAACAACACTTTAAGAAGGAAATTTATTTATAAAAGTGATGTTACCCTCATACACCTAAGTTTTTACCTACGAAGTGCTTTAAGTTTAAGTATACATCTAATTGATGCTACATCATTGAGCCCTGGTGGAAAGTGTGCATCCGTTCTCAACTGCCAAAAGAGTTCCTGCTCTTCAAGATGCAGTTGCCAGGGTCCTCCCCTAAGTTTGTTTTCTATTAGTTGTATAATACAAAATCTACAACTATGATCTGGACTTTCAAGAATATGTTTGGCAAGTGCATTTGTTACGTCTCCCCTCTCTATTGCATATAAATGCTCGTAGACTCTCTTCTTAAATTTTCTCTCCATCTTTTCTATGTAAAAGGAGGGACAGTCCTCGCAAAGAGCCACATAAACAACCCCCTTAGAGTCACAATTATAGTTCTCTTTTAAAAAATAAAGCTTATTGTTGATCTGAACTGTCTTATCCAAGTACATGCATCTACATTGCGGACACCTCCCACATTTTCTCATTCCAACTACTTTCTTTGTGGTTCTATCTATAGTTCTTTCCACCAGATTTTTGAGATTGGTCCCTCTTCTATATGCAAACTTAGGACGAGTACCTAAAGTTTTAACTAAGGTCCTGTCCTCAAGGATCAACTTCCAATTTTTAGACACCACATTTCTAATGGCGCTATGATCTAAACTAAAAGTAAAAAGGAAACTAATATGAGGAGGGAGGAGAGAACTTCCCATTTTATTACTAACACTAGTTGATCTACTCATTCTCCCACCGCCTAATAAGGGTTTGAAATGTCCATCTAACCTCTTTCGTTGTACTTCATCCATGATTTCGGCAATGAGTTTCTCGGGATAACTTTCCGGAACACCGGTTTCGGAGGGAAATTCTATAACCGACTCAGAAGAGGCCTCCGGGGGCCGAGGTTGTCGGTTGTGCAGTTTCGACGGTCGGAAGTACCAAGGACTCTTTTCAGCCGAGACCGAGACACTCGCGGTAGGTCTAGGCGTGGTTTCAGCCGAAACCACAGTCCGCGTGTGTCTGTCCTTATCCTTCCGTTTTTTGGTTAAATGAGAAGTCGGAATCTCCGACGGCATACTGTAACAGTAACTAGCCCCAAAAAATTCCTCTGCAAACTCCGCCGGACACCTAAGAGTGCGTCGGTTGAAGGAGGCACAGGCTGTACAGGCCGAGACATCGTGGTCTGGGCCTAGGCAGGGGAGGCAGTAAGAATGGAAATCCTTGAGGTATTTGTTTCCCACAAGTTAAGCAATTATTAACTTTAAGCGTTTGATCTGACATCGGCTGAAGCAAGAAAGAGTCCCCAACGGGGTACTTAGCTTTTGAAGTCTTCGGTAGCTGAAGTTACAGGAGCTGGCCGACCGGCACTTGCGAACTGCTTCTGATTCGGGCACCACGCGGCAAGAAAGACTGAAGAAGATGGCGTCGGCTGATGTTTTTATACCCCAGGCGCTCTGACGTCAGGGAAAGGGTGACATCAGCCGACGCCGGACCCAGACTTTGGAATCCGGCCGACCGAAGGGCTGTCTGAGGCAGGACAACCCATATGTAAGGACTGCAGATGCATCCTTGAAGGACATCTTCCCATTTTATTACTAACACTAGTTGATCTACTCATTCTCCCACCGTCTAATAAGGGTTTGAAATGTCCATCTAACCTCTTTCATTGTACTTCATCCATGATTTCAGCAATGAGTTTCTCGGGATAACTGCGAAGAAACATGTTCGAAATATTCTTACATTCATCCAAGAAATCCACTTCTGAAATCATCCTTACTGCCCGAACAAGTTGACCTTTAACAACACTCCTTTTCTGATGAAAAGGATGGCAGCTAGAAAAATGTAAATAGCTATTTGAATGAGTGGGTTTCCTATAAATTAGAGACTTAAATTTGTTATTAGGAATATCTTTAACAATTTTGACATCCAAAAAGTTCATTTCATCATACCCTATAGTATATGTGAATTCTAGGAAGCTAGTTGTACTCTAAATATATGCCATAAACTCCGGTATAATTTCAGGTGAACCCTTCCAAATGAAACACATGTCATCCTGGTACCAAGTGACATGGAGTTTAAACAGGTCACAGTTGAATAAATATTTGTGCTCCCAATAGGTCATGACACTGTTAGCGAAGCTGCACCCACATGGGGAGCCCATCGCTATGCCTGTCTTCTGCAGATAGATTTGATTTTTAAATAACAAAAAGTTGTTTTTCAAAATCACATCCAGAAGAACTGCAACCAAATACATAACATCATTGGGTGCTTTCCTCTCTAACAAGAACTCTCTTGTCCATTCAATACCCTCATCATGGGGAATTACTGTATATAAGTCTTTTACGTCAACTACAAGGAAAGTTAGCCCAGAATGGAACTCAATGCTATTAAGGCTCTCCAAAAACTCCCACGAATCCCTACAAATTTGTTTCTTTATTGATATATGGTTTTAAGATGTTATCTATGTACTTGGCACACGCATATGTAATAGACGCTCGACCATCCACTATGGGCCTTAATGGGGGGTCTAGTAGGTTCTTATGTATTTTCGGTGCACCAAAAATTGTAGGGATCTTGGGTGCTATCATGGTTAAATACTGAAGGGTGTCACCATCAATACTACCCTCCAAAAAGAGGTAATCTAAAATTCCTCTAATTTTTTTATATGCCATATTTAGTTCGTTAACACTTGCCATCGTGTAAGTGTCCGATTGCAAAAGGGCCAACATTTTGTCCTCATAGGTATATTCATCCATAAAGACAAGTCCCCCTCCCTTATCTGGTTTCATAATTCTCACTCTGCATTCGTTCAGAAGTGTGATAAAATCTAATTCATAATTAGATATATTACTTTTTGTTTTATGGTTAGTTCTTTTCTTACCAAACATCTGTCTAAAATCAAGCTCACACATTCTTTCAAAAATGCCGAGTACCCCAGAAACAGGAGGGTTAAAAATACTGGACACTCTCAGTGGATTCAACAATCCGGGTGTGTTCCCTAATGAAACTGCCAAATTTAAATTACGCACATACAACTTAAAATCAACTATTGTTTTCACTAGGTCACATCTTTTTTCTGGTATAAAGGTAAGACTACAAGAGAAGAACTCAATTAAGGGAGGCTCAATAGTCAGGACCGTATAGTTATATATTTTAAAGTCACTATTAGTTGATTTAAATATAGTTGGTCCTGTGTTCATGCATGTACTCCTCTCCTCCGTTGGTTCGTTCTCTTCTTCCTCCTCTGTGGTTGCCTCCTGTTGTTGGATTTCGCATTGATATTGTTGGACACACGTGTGTCCCTGGGAAAATCCTGGTGGTTGTTGTCACCCATACTCATATTTTGATCTTGCCTCTCAAAAGTAGTAGTATTATTCCGATCCCTAATACTTTCGCTATGACGAACAGCACCCTGTTCGTCATTACTACTATTCTCCTCCAAGTTCAAATTATTTGTGGAGGTTTCGCCATTTGTTTTAGTAGACCAGACTAAAGGAGGAGGGGGGTAAGGCTTTATTGTTAGAATAGTCCAAAATATCCAAATGTTTGTCTCCCCTCAACAAAACCACAATGATCCAGATCTACCAATTTTGGCAGCACTTTTGTCATGCCCTTGGCTACTGTTGACCCAAGTAATTTATAATCATGGTTTAAAACTGAAATCTATCTATACAAATCTGGATCTGAAGGGTATTAACCCTCTTTGGTTAATACAGCCATTACAGCATTCTTCCAAAATAAGGATACTGTTCATTCTTTTGAAATACTGTTAAATAAAAAAACTTGTAGATCTTTATCATTTTCTTCCCTCCTAACTACCAAACTTGCAAAGGAAAACAATCTGTTCCGAGACATCCCTGTTGATTACACACAATTTATATCTCATCCTTTACTATCCTTGAGATTAACTAAAGTATCTCCAATATAACTGGAAGATATCTGGACACATTTTCTTGTTATACGTTTGGCAACAATCCTTTGTACTTTCTGCTGCTCAAGTCATTCTCTGGTGCTATCAAATACTTGTTAAACAGCAACTTGTCTAAACTCATGCATATTACACAACTACTCTATTATTTTTCTCTTTAGCAGTTTCACTAGCTCTTCTTACTCTAGAAGATTCCCCATTCTGCAATACTTTTAACTTTTAATAACCCCTATGAATAATTCATAGGACTTCTTTATCCATATTCATTTCACTTATTTCTACCATATTTTTAAACTAATTTGCATTTACCCCACTTCCTAGCCATTCCCTTCAGAAGGGAGGTATCTCTTCCCTAATCACTCAAAATCATTTCTACTAACCTTACCCTTTCTTTTAAACAAAAAAGTGGGAAAAAGATGTTTCATTTTTACTTCATTGCACTGCACCTTAGTCTTAATTAGTGCATGACCTGAAATAGTTACGGAATGCACTTCAGAGCTTACAATTAAATATCCATGCACCTGTGAAAAGTAAAATGCATCCAGTCTAGTCCAGTTTTTGTATCTTAAGGAATAAAAAATCTCTGAGCTCCTACTAGTAAATTCACGTTCCAAATGTCATATTTCTCAAGAAATCTACCCTCTTTTGTAATACTTTGCACAAACAGTCCCACTGGCATCATTAAGCATAATTATTCATAACTCTCGTTTGAGGATTATTCTACTCACTTGCGATTGTCTCACAGAAATGCACTCACAAAGGAGTAAAGGCTCTAGAATGCAAACAGTATTCAAGAGAAGATGTCAAAGGAAACAGCATTTCTGAGGCTAAGCGGGTTGCACCTCCCCCATATCCCCACTTTGTATACATATCAACTCCTCACCATTTCAAATCAGATTCCATTCCCAACCCATACACAATATGACACACTAAAAGCTAAGTATTTCTCCCAAAATTATCTTAAGCTCCATAACAGCAGTTTTTGGTGGACTATAAACACATTGCCGGTGTAATCCTCCAGCATTCTTTTGCATATATCCAGCCTTTACCTTGTTGCAGTGTAAACTCTGGATACAGTAGTTAAGAAAAAGTAATAGGTTCATCATTAGATCCCGGTTGTAGTAGCATACAGCACATATCCTGCAAAAGGAATCACATGTCCTGTCCATATTCCTTCCTCTTGCACCATATACCGGATGGAGCATGACAGTGTGCCATTTATAAAAGCAGATTTAAGACAATTAAGCCAGAGAACTTTGCCTTTGAAGATTCAGTCACACTGCATCTTATGTTTGATCACAGTCAATATCGAAACTTTGCAGAAAGTATCCCACTGGAGATATTCCTTCCTTTTTTGTAAGAAAGGTTTCACTACTTTATGTGTAGGAGAAAAGGGAAGAGCTTATGTAGAAAACAGCTTTCATACACATACTTGCACAACTTTCCTTTTTTCCTTGGGAGAAGATCACAGGTTAGCACTTAACAGTATTTTACATCTTTGTTTTTTTTAATCCCTAAAGCTATCAGAAACAGAGTACATTCCATCAGTACCTTTATTGAAAATCACAGGCTGAAAGCTTTAACTAACTCAGAAAAGGTATCTGGTACTTCAGAAGCCCCCACCTCAGCTCTCAATGGGAGGGAGAATTCAAGAGAAGTAACTAAAGTAGCTACACCTTCACCTGCTCTCCATCAGCCTTTCGATACATCCACTGTGGCTTGTTGGAGTCCTTAGCCCATCAGTCTCCTTCTGATTCCTCTGGTGATAACAGAGAGATGCCAGCAAGTGTCAGGAGACTGACACATTCTCCAAGGTTGGACGTATGCTCTCATTCAGAAAGGGAAAACAGTGTTATCTGGTTAAGGGGCTGAATGTCGGCCCTTAGGTATGTTGTGAGCGAACAGATTCTCAATCCCTGGACTCTACCTCATTCATCCGATTTAGGTACTTTAGAAATCCCAAAAAACTAGTTTCAAAAACTAAACTTGCTACCCCCTCCAATTACTCCATCTTCCAAGGTGTGTAAAGAGAAGTGATATTCTTTTGTTAAGGGGATTTTTACAGCATTTCAGAATTTGCAGTCTGCCTCTTCTCCTTTCTGGAAAAGGAAAATACTCCCTCTGAGCGACTCCCACTCTAATGTGTAGGAGACTAGTTTAGACTAGGTCTGTCAGTTATCTTCTACGGATTCCCTCAAGTAAAGTCTGCGGAGATTTCCGTCAATTATCCTAAAGAGGTAATTTAATTTGCAGACACTATTGCTAACATAAAGAAAGAATCTTTCGTGATTGCAAAATTAAATTTCTGACGTAGAAAAAAAAAAAAAAAAGGAGCTGCTATGCCTTCAGCAACTTCCCCATATAATACATGCTCTAGGAGATGCTTTTAATACAGTTAATACTTTGCCAGATAGTCTACATCATGCCCTAAGAAACCAGATACAATTTTACAAGATGTCAGACACCCAAGTACCTTCTTTGAAATCCCAGTTCAGATCCAGCATTTCTATTTGGGCGAGAGAGCTGTTTAACTCTGTAGTTCTCCTAAATCTATCTCTTCAGATATAGGTAAAAAAGCCTTTGACAGATCTGGGAAGAAAGTATACAAATTCTTCGACTCTTGCCTTTAGGACAGTTAACTGCCACTCTCGCATACCACAGTGCTGAAATTAATAGGGTGTTGGCAGACCTATCTTCTTCAAAAGCCAAGTCTTCCCTCTTCAACTTAGTTTCTTCACTCACTCAGGTCATCAAACATTCATAGAAATGCTATGATGCTGCAGATGCTGTTTCTGGGAAAGCAGCCACTGAAACTGTTATGCCAGGCTCAAGTCTCATAATCTGAGTGAGGATGTCAAGGCACAAACTTTTGAAGCTACACCTGACAAAGATGTAAATGTTGGCTCTCCTGCTAATGTATCGAAAGTCTGATGAAAGGGGTGATCTCATACAGGAAGTAAAAGACTTTTTAGTCTCCCATTCACAAATATAATGAAAAACATCCTTCCATTCACAAATATAATGAAAAACATCCTTCCAAATATGGCTCATTTTATAGAAAGGCTCTCAATTAAAACAATTGCTAAGCAACATTTTAAAAACAGGGGCAAGGTATGTCAAAGAAACAAGTGCCACCCAGAATCAAGATTGGACCAAAAATAATCCTGATCATCTTTTTCAAAATACCTATTCTCCCTACCCAGGTCATTGTTAAAAACTAAGTAGTCTTTCTCTTCCCCTTTGGATCCAGATCACATAAGATGTTTGGGTGCAGGATATAACCCAAAGCAGTTCCAGATGGTTCTGAGACTCCTCCCCCACCCCCAAAGAGCAAGAATTCCTCTTCATCCTAAAAATCAAACATCTATTTCCTCACACAGTTCCCTACATGTTGCATCGAGGAGTCACAGAACCTGTTCCACATCCTCTTCAAAGAACAGGAGGATCAATCTTGTTTCCAAATAAGGAAGGAACTTTAAGGCCAGTATTCAATCTTTCTCTCCCTCTCTCAAACCTCTAATCTAGCTGCCACCTTCCTAACAGGGTAGAAGACAGGGAAAGAGAATGGAGGTGGGCCTTGGAGGAGATATGAAATGTTGCAGCCTCTGGATGCTATCAGCTCAGTCCACTTATCCTGCATAGCTGCCTGCCACACCAACATACAAATGCCAGAAAACTACCACTCTAAGGGAAAATTAAAAATTTCAGATTTAACAACCTCAGGAAGCTTTTAAGTACACAACCACGCAAACCTCTTCATAACAGTACCAGTGATAGCAGCCCTCGAAGAGGCATCAGTTAAATCATAAGCACATTTTTAAGAGTGGGTAGTCACTTGCGAAACAAGATTACAGAAAACACTTTTCCTTAGATGAAGGAAATGATGCCATAATGCTCTCAAGAGAGGCAAGTATAAGCTATCACATGAACGTGACAAATGAGAATTCTAAAAAAGTGTTGCAGAACAGCAAGTCTTAAGATGTAGCAACTTTATACAATCTGTTTTCTTGGGTACTAGCAGGCAGACTTTCAGTCAAGTTACCTGCTATAATAAATACAGCTTCCAATGCTGAAAGAGCAGAAGGAGCAACTGCAGGTTCACGAAATTCCAGCTGCAGTAAATTCTCTCTCTTAAGAGACGGTGGAATATCATTAAATCATAAGTCATGTACTTACCATAACTTGGTATCTGTGTTATCCACTTTCATTCATCCCAAGAATATGGTCACGGATACGACCCTTGGATCAGACTCTGGCCACATTTCTACAGACCAGGCTCCAAGTCTCAAGCTCCTTCCTCTTTCCATAAATGTCAATTTCCTTACCGTGCCCGTTCTCAGATCGAGTTTGCTGCCCAAGAGTTTATACAGGAAAAGGCAGTACCACTATGTAAGGAAGGACACAGAAACCAGAATCTCAAATGGGGATCAGAGGTTTCCAATAATTCTTGAGATCTGCTAGGAGCCACAAGGAGGGGAATGGCTGGGAGGGAAGGCGAGGATGAATGAAAGTAGACAAAACAGACACCAAGTTATGGTAAGTACATAAACTTATAAATCTGATGTTGTCCCTTTCATTCCTCTTCACAACTGGGGGCAAAGTCCCCAGCTACAAAAAACAAAACACAACAAACCTTGGGTGGTCTCAAGAAGAATATGCACAGCAGAACTAAAGGGAGCCTGGTTCCTGGAAATAATGTCCAATTTGCAATGAGTCACAAAGGTATGAGCTGTTGACTAGGTGGCTGCAGCACAAGTCATCAATCAAAGTTCTGGAAGAAAAGGTTGATGACGTAGCCATAGACCTAGTTGAATGGCTCTAGGACAACAGGGCAACTGAATGCTATTTCTGAAGTAAATTGAGAAGCAGTCCGTAATCCATTTAGCAAGATTTCCTTTCAAAACTGCTTGGCCTAGGTGAGTAGGTGAAAAAAAACACAAACAACTGATCAGTCTTTCTAAATGGTTTTGTCCTGTGAAGGTAAAAAAAAAAAAAGTCTATGAACATCTAAAAGGTGCAGTAACTGCATCCCCTTATTGGAAAATTTGGGAAAGAAAACTGGCAATTGAATGGACTGATTCAAATTAACATCAGTGGCCACTTTAGGCATAAAAGAAGGATTGGTACAAAGGGACACTATCTTTATGAAAAATAATGTAAGGTGGTTTGGAAGACGGAGTCTGAAGTTCAAAAATCCTTCCAGTTTATGTAATGGCCACCAAAAAGAGTTTCCCAAGAAAGGAACTTCATCTCACAGTTGCTGGATGGTTCAAAGTGATTCGGAGTTAGATCCTGGAGAACAATGGTAAGATCCCACTGAGCAAAAGGATCTTTAAATCAGGGGTCAGAGCAGAAAAACACCCTTCAAGAAGGCCTTACATAACCTAGACGTAGCAGGAGAATCAAACAAATTCACAAAATGAAAAGTGGAAATAGCTAAATGAAGTTTAGTAGAAGAAAAACTAGCACCCTCCCAAAAAAAGACAGGCTAGGAAAGACAGGACAGCAAAGAATGGCACTGAAAAGGGATCTATGTTCTCCTTGGATGCCCAGTATACAAACCTCTTCTACTTGCTTCTATAAGTCTTTTTGGTAGAGGGTTTCAGGGAGACTAACACAATGTCTCTAACAGAGGAAGTACACCTGGACCTCTGTACAATTACTGTAACTGGAGAACCCAAGCGGTCAGTTTGAGGTTGCGCAGATTCTGATCATAACCCCCTAATAGGTGGAAGAGGAGGTCCTGTCTAGGTTCCAGTATCTATGGAGAATATTTCACACAAGACCAGAAAAAGGGGAACCAAATCTGACAAGGCCAATAGGGGGCAATGAGGATTACTGAAGTCTACAGCTATTTTGCTTTCTGTAGAAAATTGGGGATCAAGGGTAGAGGAGAAGAAGTGTAGAGGAGACCAGGGGGCCAACTGTGAATTACAGCATCCCTCGGGGACTATCCCAGAGGGGGGATTACAGCAAAATACCTGCTGCATTTGCTGTTCTGAGGAGAAGCGAACAGGTCGCAACACGGTTGGCTTCAAACGCTGAAAATCAAGTCTACTACTGACTGGTTGACAGACCACTTGTGAGGAGTCAGAATGGACCTGCTGAGCTTGCCTGCAAGGAAGTTGGCCTTCCCCAGTATGCGAGTTGCAAGCAGAAAGCGGTCTGAATATATCACCCACTGACACACCCTCATAGCCTCTCTGCACAAGGGATACGAATGGGTTCCCCCTTGTTTGTTGATATACCAGACTGACATGGTCTATGTGAAAGTACAGTTTTGTACCTACCATAAATGTAGATATTAGAGTGCTAATACAGCTGCAGTCATAACAGATGGGTTTTCCTGCTGTCAGGCGGGTCCTCGGTCGGCCGAATTCCAAAGTCTAGGTCTGGCGTCGGATGTCGTTGCTTCTTCCCTGACGTCAGTGCGACAGGGGTATAAAAGAACCAGCCGACGCCATTTTCTTCAGTTTTTCTTGCCCCAGATGTCAGGTGCCCCCAGAAGGGAGGCAAAACATAAATTTATGTAATAATGTAATGCAATATAATCAAAAAAACAGTAGTTGCAAGCAAATACACCATAAAAGAATACCCCCAATCAGGTTGTATGAGGCGGTGTTAGCCATTAGGCCTGTCCCAAGAGGGGAAGGAGGGAGGGAAACCTGGACTGCAGCTGTATTAACACTCGAGCATCTACATTTATGGTAGGTACAAAACTGTACTATGTTCATCGTGCATACAGCTGCAGTCATAACAGATGGGTTGAATCCCAAAGCTAAAAAAAGGGGTGGTAGGCACTAAGAGGAACTAGAAGGAGCCAGGATGCCTTGCAAGACTGCAGTGGCAAATCCCGCTCTAGATTTGGAGTATAATGGTAGGTGATAGTGCTTGGAGAAAGTATGTACAGCACTCCAAGTGGCTGCTTCCAAAATATCTTTGGTAGGAACCCCCCTGAGGAAAGCTGTAGAGGTAGCTGTGGCCCTTGTGGAGTGAGATCTGATGCCTGTAGGTACAGTCTTACCATGAAAAGAGTAACAAAAGCGTATGCAGTGGGCTATCCATCTTGAGATAGTCTGTTTGGAAATACGCTTCCCTTGAGCACCTGTAGCATATGACACAGAGTTGCTCTGATTTTCTGAAAGGCTTTGTTCTGTCCAAATAATAACGAAGCTGTCTGTGAATGTCCAAGGAATGTAGCAGTCTCTCCCCTTTGTTTTGTGGATTAGGGTAAAAGGTAGGTAGGTGGACAGCCCGATTCAAGGCTACCCTGGATACTACCTTTGGCATAAAAGAAGGGTTGGTTTGTAAGGAAACTCTGTCCTGATGGAAAATGATGAAAGGCTGCACAGCCATGAGGGCGTGTAGTTCCGAAACCCTGCGTGCTGAGGTGATAGCCAGAAGGAAGGCTGTTTTCCATGAAAAATATTGCAGTTCTGTTGAAGCAGCAGGCTCAAAGAAAGGCAGGGTCAATTTTTCCAGGATGAAATTGAGGTCCCAAGCAGGTACTGGTTGCTTCCTTGGGGGTTTTATATTCTTAGCCCCTCTGAGGAACTGTCTTAAGAGAGGGTGAGAGAATAAAGGAGGATCAGTGTTGTATTCTGCAGAAATGGCTGAGGCATGGATTTTGATGGAGGAGAATGAAAGTACACTGCTTGGCATCTCAGCTAGGTACTGTAATATTTGAGGTAGATTCAGTATTCCACGATTCTGACCCTTTTTCTGATTCCAGACACAAAACTGTTTCCATTTTGCGGAGTAGGCTTTTCTAGTAGAAGGCCTTCTGGCCTCCAAAATGACATCCTGCACCTCCTTGGAGAGTAGGGTCTGTTGTGAATTTAAGGAATGCTCCATGCGGCTAGATTGAGTGTTTTCAGCTGATTGTGAACAGTTTTGAAGTTGTGCTGAGTCAGTAGAAGAGGCATTAGAGGCAGGATCCATGGTGGGGAATGCATCAGGCTCCTCAGGAGTGGGTACCAGTGTTGTCTTGGCCGGTCTGGAGCAATGAGAATCATCTTTGGTCTGTCTGCACTGGTTTTTAATAGAACTTTGGGCAGCAGAGGAAGAGGTGGAAAGGCATAAACTGTCATTGTTGTCCAACTGAAAGAGAGTGCGTCCACTTTCCAAGCCTGTGGATGAAAGGTCCTTGAGCAGAATTTTGTCAATTGGTAATTTCTGTGGGTGGCAAAGAGATCTATGTCTGGCCTTCCCCATGCTTGAATTATTTTTGTAAAACCTTGAGGATGCAATTTCCATTCGTGTGGATCTGTCATATTTCTGCTTAGGTTGTCTGCCAGCGTGTTTTCCTTGCCTGAAGTTAGATTTGTAATTCCAGAGCCATGTTCCAAAGAGACATGGCTAGCCTGCATAGGGAATATGAATGGGTTCCTCCCTGTTTGTTTATGTACCACATCACTGTGGTGTTGTCTGTCCTTATCAATAGTTGGCCTGGATGCAGTACGTCTTTGAAAGCCATAATAGCATTTATTACTGCTAGCATTTCCTTTTGATTGATGTGTAGGTGCTTTTCTTTTTGGGACCATTTGCCCTGAATGCACCGATCTGTCATGTGCGCCCCCCAGGCGTAGTTCGAGGCGTCTGTTGTGATGACTTGATTTGCTTGAGGCTTGCAGAATGGGAGACCTATGTTTCTTTGGCATGCTTGAGCCTACCACAGAAATTCCTTTTGAAGACATGGACTCAGTGCTATAATTGTTTCCAAACTGTGGCTGTGTTGAGACCATAAGTTTTTTAGGTACCATTGAAGTTTCCTCATATGCAGCTTTGCACATGGGACTAGCAGGATGCAAGATGCCATGAATCCCAGAGCCTGCAGGATTTTCCTTGCAGTCAGCCTGGTGAAGGTTGCCAGTTTTCTGAAGTATTGAGTTAGTTGCCCTTGTTTCTCTGGCGTGAGGTAGGCCATCTGGGTGTTTGTATTCAAGCTGGCACCCAGGAAAATTGTTTGAGAGGGTATTAGTCTTGATTTCTTTTTGTTGACACTATCCCAGAGAATTCAACATTATTACAAACGCCAGGTGTTTTAGAAGCATGTGTTTGCTGTCCACTTGGATCAGGCAGTCGTCCAAATATGAGTATATTTGTATCCCTTGAAGTCTGCAGAAGGCAATTACTGATGCCAGGCATTTAGTGAACACTCTGGGCGCAGTAGATAAGCCAAAGGGCAATGCAGAGAATTGATAATGGGTTGAACCTGCAAGAAATCTGAGGTATCTTCTGCAATCTTGTCTGATTGGAACATGCAGGTATGCCTCCTTGAGGTCCAATGTTACCAGCCAAGACTCCTTGTCCAGCATGGGAAGAAGCTGCTATAATGTGAGCATCTTGAATTTTGGTACGAGTAAATATGTGTTTAGGATGGATAGGTCCAAAATAGGTCTCTAATCTTTGCCCTTCCTTGGTACCAGGAATAGTCTGGAATAAAAACCTTGACCCTGTTCTTGTGCAGGTACCTCTTGAACAGCTTTCATGTCCATGAGATCTGAAATTTGTTTTTGTGCCTCTGCCCTTTGATTGTGTGGCAGGTTTGGCATGTCTCTCATTTTTGGAAGGGTGTGAAAGTGGAATCTGTAGCATCTGTCTATAATGTCCAGGATCCATTTGTCTTTTGTGACAATATGCCAATTTTTCGAAAATAACGCCAGTTTTCCGCCTAAAGGTGCTGCCAATTGAGCCTTGCTTGGCATGCAAAGGGGAAAGTCATTGGTTCTGCTTTCTGAATGGCTGTGAGCTATCCTCACCACCTCTTGGTGTAGGTGCTTGCCATTGTCTGCCTCTAAATGATCCTTGAGATTGTCCTCTACCCCTCGGGCACCTGTATCTACCTTTTTGAGGTCTGTCCGTGGCTGGAAAGGACCAACTTTTTGAAGGCCAATTTCTACTGAAACGTGGAGGTTGTACCTGTAGGAAATCTTTCACTGTTTGTATTGATTTTGCCTTTTCTTCCATTTTCTTTAATACCTCCTCAGCTTTAACACCAAACAATACATCTTTTTGAAGAGGTGCATCTAGTAATTTAGCTTTGACATGATCTGGTAAGGTTTGCTCTTTGATCCTGTAACAGCAGCTCTACACGAGGCCTCTAAAGCATCAAAACCACATTGCAAGGTATGTTTACCCACTTGCTCTGCACTATGCAACAAATCCTGCAACTCTTTCAAGTCTGGTTGTTCAGGTTGTGACATTTTGCTTTTCAACCGAGATAATAAAAACTGTTGATACTTTAACATATGGAACTGACAGTTTAATGCCCTCGTGGTTAAGGTGGCAGAGGTGTATACCTTTTCCCCCCACCTTTCTAAAGCTCTGGAATCTCTCTCTGAAGGTAATGGATTTTTGGCAGTGGAGGCCTTAATTCCCTTGGGACCCTGTGAAATAGTTTCTGGGTCAGCCACATGGCTTTTGTAAAGAAATTGGTGTGAATCTGGGACCCTGTGAAATAGTTTCTGGGTCAGCCACATGGCTTTTGTAAAGAAACTGGTGTGAATCAGGAACCCGGTAATACCTGTCAGGCTTGACTGGAGCTGGAGGTAAGGAATCTGGGTTAAGGCTGGCCTCTGAATACACATCTAGTATGTCTAAGACGGGAGGGACAGCCAGAGACCTGTGCTGAGGGAGCAACAGGAAATCCCTGAGCCTTTTCTTGGAGTCTGAGTAATCTTGGCCTTCCCAGTGGAAGTGTTCCCTCAAGGTATGCAAGGTTTCCCCAAAAGAGTAGTCCTCAGGGGGGGGGAGACAGAGGGAATGGACTCCTCTACATCAGAATCTTCAAAAGGGGAGTAAGATTGTTCCTGGTCTTCAGAATGTTCTGAAGTCTGAAGTAATGGAGGCCTCGTCCGAGGAAGGGTATTCTTCCTCCACTCTGGGCATTTTGTCCGAGGGGGGTTGAGAACCCCTGATAAGAGTAATCAAATCCTCAGCCATTTTGAGCATCTGCTTTTTAGGCATGGGGCCTTGAGAGGTCCCTGTGGAGCTTGTCTTTTAGTATGCATGGCTGCTTTAGATTTAGTGAAAGCCTTAATGGAAAAAGCAGGTGGCGGCCTGAAGACACCTTGAGAGGTGGCAAGCCTGTCTAAACTCTGAGTTTCCCCGCCAAGAGTGGCTTCGGTATCTGTAGTCGGAGTGTGGGCCGAAGAGCCTGCGACCTCGGGCACAGAAGACACCGCTAATGAAGTGTCATCGGTAGTCAGGGGCTGCGTAGGCGCCTCGCTGAGAACCGGAGCACCTGTAGTCGGCTTTAGCGTGGTGTTGGTAGAAGTCGCGGACCTTGTATGTCGGTCCTTATCTTTGCGTCTTTTACTCAAAACTGGAGTCGGAGTATCAGACGACATAATGTAATTAAACTTTTTTCCAAAATAGTGTTGGGCGAACTCCGCCAGACGCTTAATAGTGCGTCTGTTGAATGTAGCACAAAAACGAGAGGCCGAGACGTCGTGGTCTGGGCCTAAGCAAGGAATGCAGAGGGAATGGAAATCCTTATGCAGTATTTGCTCGCCACATGAAATGCAATTATTAACTTTATCTGACATCGGTCTGAGGCAAGAAAAGTATCCCCAACGGGGTACTTGGCTTTCAAGAAGACTTTGGTTGAAAAATATTCGTAATCTCAGGAGCTGGCCGACCGGCACTTGCGAACTGCTTCTGCTTCGGGCACCGTGCGGCAAGAAAGACTAAAGAAAATGGCATCGGCTGGTTCTTTTATACCCCTGTCGCACTGACGTCAGGGAAGAAGCGACGACATCCGACGCCGGACCTAGACTTTGGAATTCGGCCGACCAAGGACCCGCCTGACGGCAGGAAAACCCATCTGTTATGACTGCAGCTGTATGCACGATGAACATCTGCAATCGTTCCTACAGGGAGAACATCCTGAAAGGCGTGCAACGTGTTGAGGACTACCCTCATCTCCAACACACTGATATGCAATCTGGTCTCAGAGTCCATGTGCCTTGGCTCATCTTTCCCTGGAAAAGCCCCCACCCCAACTGGGAAGTGCCTGTGGTCACAGTGGCTGTGGGGGAAGGGAAAAATGGCCTTCCAATAACCAAGTTGTCAAAAAGATGCCACCACTGAAGATATGTTCTGGGAGTCACCATGATAGAACAGACAGAGGCTGGTAGAGAGCAGACTATTAAACATTCAGGATCCACTGAAGCACTCTGATAAAAACCTCACTGAAAGGAACACAGTAATGGCGGCTGCCACGAACCCAATAGCCTGAAGTACTAGTCTTGATAGTCGAAACAAAAGATCCAATATAATGCAAACATGTGCCCTCAGGCTTTGTATGCGGTGAGGTGGTAGCGATGCACTGAGTCAGAGTATCTAGTAGAGCCCCAATGACTTCCAGAATCTGTACTGGAGATAGGTTTGATTTCTGCATGTTATGATGATACTCAAAAGATGGGACATCCTTAACAGGTAATTTCTGGCCTGGATATTGGAACAGTAAGACGCCAATCATCCAGATATGGAAACACCCAGAATCCTTTGAGCCTCTGGTGAGCTGCAACTACTGCCATGCATTTGGTACTCCCAGGGGCTGTGGTGAGACCAAAGAGCAGAGCCCCAAATTTATAATGACTTTTTCCCGGCCTGAAGTGCATGACTCCTGGAGTGTCTATCAAGTTTGATGCAATAGTACACGTCCTGAGAGTCTATGGAGCACATCCAATCATCCTTTCCCAACAGTGGTAAAATAGACCATTCAGAATTTCTCTTTCTTTACCAACAAATTCAGGTTGCTTGGATCCAGGATGGGTCTTAAGTCACCAGTTTTCTTTGGCACTAAAAAGGGGGTGTAAGTACCAAATCCTTTTTGCTTGGTCAGGACCACCTGGATGACTCGTTTATGAATTTATATAACTGCATAATCCCTCTCCCTGGGTAGAACATTGAAGAGTTTCTTTCGAGTCTTTGGCGGTTGAAGGCAGAAGAATATAATAACTTCCGTATAGGATTCTTAGCACCCAAATGTTTTTTTTTGTTAGAGCGATCCACGTGTCTGGGTACAAAGAAATACGACCCTCAACTGCCTTTCAGAGTTGAGCATTCGGGCAATGCTGAAAGGGCTCATCAGAGAAAGGAACCCTGAAGCTCTGATTCTGCACCCCCCCCCCGCCCCTCTGGTGGCATCTCCCATTAAAACTTCCCCCTCTGCCTCGAGGAAAAATCTCTGCATGGATCCTGGAAAAACCCTTGGGATTTCTGGAACCAGATTTTTGCCACCTCACTGATTTCTAGAAGAAACATGCTGAGGAAGAGAAAACTTGACCTCAATGGCAAACGGGGTCTTCCCTTCTTGCACATTGCCAGTAAGGTTATCTTTAATGGAAGGAAAAGAACCACCATCGAAGGGGAGTGTTAACGTATGACACCTTGAAGGGTTCCTCAAAGTCACAAAGCCTCATCCAGGCATGTCTTCTAATTGCAATACCTGAGCCAGCCGCCATGAGACACCTTCCGTGGAATGGGAGAGGAGTCTCAGAAGGAATTAGACAGGGAGACACTTTCTCAAAGTCCTCCATCAACATGGTCTCTGCTAGAGAGTCAGACAGCTCTTTGACCAGATTCCTTTGCAACCAGGTAAAGTGTGCCAGAAAATTTAACCCTCTCAGCGAGAAGATGGCAGAGGCGTAAATGTGTTTCCCAAATCTGTCCATCACTCTGGACACCCTGGTCAACAGATGGACAGAGGAACTCTGCTCCTCTAGCTCCTCCATGGTGGCTGCCTCCACAACCATGGCATCAACTGGTATACCCTCTGCCCAATGTGGTCAGTTTTTGGCCATTTCAGGATAGGTTCTATTGTGTCCAACTCCTTCCAAGCCTGGCAAGACACAAAGTTGATAAGCTCATCCACTTGAGGGGCCACTCAAAATGTAGACAGGCCCACCCTGAAAGCCTCCAAAAACACATCCTCCTCACAATGAGTTAGGGTTGGCCAACCACCTCCTTGCTTCAGTATCAACAAAATGTCTCCAAAGGAGATGTCCTCTGGTGGCAACATGGGGGACCCTTCTCTCTCAGACTCCCCTAAGACACAGACCGGTATGCCTCTTCTTACAAATCTTCTTACAAGGGATCCTCTCTGCGGGAAGCTCAGGAGAGGTCTTGGAAGAAGGGGCTCCATCGAAGGGGGGGGGTCTGGAGGCCCTTCTGGGCAGGCTGACCCTGGCCAGGTATAATAGGCTCAAGACTCCGATCCAAAAAGAGAGACGGGGAGGACTGTGGCTCTTTGAAGCTGGATCTCTAAAAGAGAAAACCCTTTCCACAATCTGGAAAGCCAAAGGACCTGGAGAGTCCCTCCCCAACTCCCCCGGTGCTGAAGCAATCGAGGAAGAAACGCCAGAAACCCCTGCTCCCTGGTCTCCAGCTGGGATCGGACCAAAGCTGTCGGGTGCCAAATCCCCAACAGGAAGGAACAGTTCTGACAAAGTCAGACCCAACCTCCTCCCCCACATCCGAAGGTGACCTCCCAAGATCAGAGGCCCACTCCGATCCGAAGACAGTGGCGAAGTAGTCAGGGCAACTGCGTAGAGAATGAAAGTCTCGTCTGCTCGGACACAGATACTCTTGGGTGGCTAAAATCCTGGGGCTCCAAAGCCGGTGGTCGAATAGAGGAAGGAGACTGCATGGTTGTATGAACACACACTGATCCCAGAGGTGATGCAGAGGGCAAGACCCCCCCCCCCCCAATCTGGATCAGAGTCTTGAGGATCTTTCACATCACCCTATCCACGTCAAATTTTGACAAGCTCCTAGAAGACGTTGAGGAAGCTCCTGAAGCCAGTCTGGAATGCCTGAATGGTGTCCGCAGGAGGTTGGAAGGCAAACATCAGTAACTCCAATCTACAAAATTGCTCCAGAGTCCAGCCCTCTGCTCTCAGATCAGAGGACTGTGGATCCAATGCCGAAGTGGAAGGTCTCAAAGCAGTGTCACCGGTAGGACCAGAGGAGTGTTTCGGATCCACCGGAGCAGATCAGGGTGCCAGAGAAGTTTTGATGGCTCAGATGAAGCCCACGAGGGCTTGTGTGGACATTTTATGTGGTTCAAACACCCTGCCACAACACTGGAGGACATTTGCGCCCCTGGAAAAACAGAAATTAGAAGTTATGTACTCACCATAACGTTCCATCTGAGTAGGTGTATTCATTTGTCTGCAACCTGTGGGTTATGGATCCGATATCGGATCCGAACCGGCATAGTTTTCCAGCTATGGATCCAAGCTCTCAGCTCCTCCCCTCACCCATAATGCCCTGCTCTACCCTCATGACCTCAGATCGAGTTTGCCAAAGCAACAATACCCTCAAAAGGGTAACAAGGAATATGCAGGAAACTGAAAGGCCAGGGGGATAGGAGGGCGGGATGGTTGCAGACAAATGAATACACCTACTCAGATGGAACGTTATGGTGAGTACATAACTTCTAAATCTGAAGTAGGATATTCATTTGTCTGCAACCTGTGGGACAGAGTCCCCAGCTACCTGAATCTTGGGCCGCCATCATGGAAGGGTATTCCGGAGCACCGCGGAGCCACAGGATGCTCTACCCCTAGATGCAAGATCCAACTTATAGTGAGAAATAAATGTATGAGATGAACCCCACGTGGCTGCTGCACAAATATCATCTAGAGGAATCCTAGCCTTGAAGGCTGCCGAGGTAGATACTGACCGGGTTGAATGGGCATGAACACCCTCCGGTGCGGGCCTTCCTGACGCTTGATAAGCCAATAAAATGCACTGTGAAATCCAGCGGGACAGAGAAACTTTAGAAATTGGCTTGCCCAAATTGAATTTTGCAAAGGAAATAAACAGCTGGTCGGATTGCCTATGACCAGCTGTCCTGTTGAGATAAAATCTTAGTTGCCTGTGAACATCTAGTGAGTGTAGCCTATATTCACCTTTGTTTTCATACTTAGGGAAGAAAACAGGGAGGTTAATGGATTGATTGATGTTTGCTTCAGAAGCGATTTTAGGAAGGAAGGACGGGTTGGTCCTGAGGGAGACACGGTCCGGATAAAAAACCAAGTAAGGAGGTTTAGCTGATAAAGCTTGAAGTTCAGAAACTCTCTTGGCTGATGTAATGGCTACCAAAAGGCTGTCTTGTAAGACAAGAATTTGAGGTCCACTGTAGCCGCTGGCTCGAAAGGGGGAGCGGTCAAGGCCTGTAGGACCAAAGAAAGGTCCCAAGGAGGAACTGCTTGCTTTATAGGGGCCTGAGAAGGAAAGTACCCTTAAGAAAAGTTTTGCACAATTTGGCTGACATAAGAGGATTAGACTCTTGACCAATGTGATAGTGAGAAATTGCCGCCAGTTGAACTTTGACTGTGGAACTGCTGGCACCATCATTAAAGAGAGAGGTTAGAAAATCAAGCACTACAGGGAGAGGAACCGTGAAGGGATCTAGGCCTTGCCGCTCCGCCCACACAGAGAACGTTTCCATTTGCTTGTAAACCTTTCTAGTGGATGGTTTATGAGCCGCCACCAAAATAGCCTTTACCGGTGAAGAAATACCGAGTCCTTATCAAGAGTGGAACTGGAGCAGCCAAGCGGTCAGCTTCAGGTTGTCCAGGTTCGGAGGAGGAATGCAGGATGGATGGGATATCAGATCCGGGTTGGGATCTAGAATCCAAGGAGGATTCACCGAGTGAGTCCTTAGGAAGGGGAACCAGATCTGTCGAGGCCAGAATGGAGCAATGAGAATCATTCTGCAACCCACCCGAGAGGCTTTCTGAAGAACTTGCAGCATCAGAGGCAAGGGTGGATAGGCATACAGAAGACCGGGTGGCCAAGCATGCACCAGAGCGTCTCTTGGGGTACCTCCGGGAGGAGGTATTAGAGCGAAAAACTGTCGCACTTGGTGTTTGAGGGAGAAGCAAAAGATCGCATGAAGGGTTCCCCACCGTGCGAATATGCGTTCCGCTACTTGACAATTGAGAGACCACTCGTAAGGGGTCAGAATGGTGCGACTGAGCTTGTCCGCTAGGATGTTGGACCGACCGGAATGTGCGTTGCTATGAGAAAGCGATTGGTGGAGATTGCCCATTCCCAAACTCTCATGGCCTCTCGACAAAGAGGGTAAGACCTTGTTCCCCCTTGCTTGTTGATGTACCAGACAACAGACATATTGTCCGATTGAATCGCAATTGTTCCCAAGGGAAGAAAGTCCTGAAGTGCTAGCAACGCTAAGAGCACTGCTCTCATCTCTAGAACATTGATATGCAGTAAGGTCTCTGAATCGTTCCACGTGCCTTGGACTGTCCGGCCCGCAAAGTGCCCCCCCCACCCGAGGCGGGAGGCGTCCGTGGTCACCGTGGCGAGAGGGGGAGAAGCACAAAATGGGCGACCCTCGTGGAGATCCGAGGAGTGGAGCCACCACAAGAGGGACCGCTTGCAAGCCTTGCTGATCGCTATGGGATGATGCATGGGAGAGCAAGGTATGACCACTGTACTAAGAGCGTCCACTGTAGAATGCATATTGAGCCTGGCAAGAGGAAGAAGTGCTATCGAAGCCATGGACCCTAGAGCCCTCAGGACCAACTCCGCTGGAACAGAACATGAATGGAGAATGGCCCGCACCTGGAGCTGCAGATTTAGAACTCTGTCCGCAGTGAGGAAGGCTCGTAAACTCCTTGTGTCTAGTCTGGCCCCTATGAAATCTAAGAGCTGAGTGGGTGCCAGGTTGGACTTGTTTGTATTTATTGTGATGCCCAGAAATGGAGCAAGATGGAGAAAGGAGTCTCGCGCCGAGAGAAGTAGATGCCTTTAAGGAGCCAGTCGTCCAGGTAGGGAAAGACCTGCACCCCCTGAAGCCTCAGGTGGGCCGCTACCACTGCTAGTACTTTGGTAAACACCCTGGGGGCTGTGGTGAGACCAAAGGGAAGGACCCGGAACTGGTAGTGACTGGCTCCCAGCCGGAAGCGGAGAAACCTCCTGGAGCGTCTGTCCATTAGGATGTGGTAGTACGCGTCCTTGAGATCTATCGAGCACATCCAGTGGCCTTCTCCCAGAAGGGGGAGAATAGATTGTAGAGTGACCATTCGAATTTTTCTTTGGGGACTGCCAGGTTCAAGAGAGAGAGGTCTAGGATTGGTCTTAGTTCCCCGTCTTTTTGGCAGTAACAAGAACCTGGAGTAGAACCCTGATCCGATCTGGTCTGGGGAAACGGGCTGGATGGCTCTTTTCTCTAGCAGATGGCCAATTTCTGCCAAAGCGGCCTCCCTTTGACCGGGTGGTACGTCTGGGAGGGACTTCAACTTTGGAAGGTGAAGGAAAGGAATGCGATATCCCCTGGATATGATTTGGAGAACCCAGCGGTCCGATGTTATGGACTCCCATGCCGCTAGGTGCCCCGAACGTCCCCGACTGCCTCCAGAGTAGAGCAGCCGGGCAACCCTCAGGGTTGCTGCGCCCGTTCAGAGAAAGGTTCCCTGGACCCGAAGTTTCTGGGAGCCCTCTGCCTCTAGGGCGGCGTCCTCCCTGTCCTCCTCTGCCACGGAAGGACTGGTTGTCCGAGCAGGCTGGGACTGCTGCGACTTCGGAACCACATCTTCTTCTGACCCTTTTGGTTCCTAGAATAGGGCCTCTGGGGTGCAGAGAAGCGGATTCACGGCAGACAGCGTCTTCCGTCCTTCTCGCTCTGGGTCAACGTCTCGCGAACGGTCTTGCCAAACAGAGCAGAACCATCAAAGGCGTTAAGACGCCTTGAAGGGCTCAGAAAATGCAGTGGCGGAGCCAGGCCTGACGCCTAGTGACCAGTCCTGTCCCGCAGCTCTAGCGCCCTCCGTAGCATGGGAGAGTAGCCGATAGAAGTATTTGTGACTGACCTAAGAGTGGCCATTTTGGTGGAGTGCAGAGCTCTGTCCTCCTCGAAATGGACTCAGGGGATGCAGCGTACTCTAATAAGGTCTCGCTGCATCCGAATAACATGTGCCAAATAGTTCAGCGCCCTTACCGAGAAGGTCGCCGAACTGAACATCCGCTTCCCCAAGCGGTCCATCATCCGAGACTCCTTGCTCGGTGGGTGGACTGAGGACTCTCCTGAGCCAGTTCCCTCTTTGTGGCCGCCATCAACATGGCATCTACAGGAGGCCCCTTACTCCAATGGGTCCTGTCAGAAGGCGGGCTAAGGATTCTATCAGGTCTTTTGGGAATTGGCTCCACGGTGTCCGGTTCCTTCCACGCCCTGGTGGTAATAAGGTCCACCAGGGGGTCGGCAGGGGACACCCAAGAGGTAGACGGGCCCGTTTGAATGCCTCCAAGAACACGGACTCGTCCGAGGAAGACTTGGGGCAGACCACCCCCTAATACGGAGCATTTCCATGATGTCTCCGAAGGAGACATCCTCGGGGTGACCGTGGGGAGCCTTCCCTTCCTCCAAGTCCGTGTCTTCAGTGAGAGACTCAGGAGTCAATGTGCCTCCTTTGCACGTATGCTTCGAGCCTCCTCTGGGGGCTGTCAGAGGAGTCCTCGCAGCAGCAATTTGCTCCATGGGAGCAACTTGGGGCACAGAAACGGGCTGTCCCAGGGGCCGGATGGTGGAAGCCTGGCCCAGTGCAGAGGGAGCGCTGGACGGAGCCGAAGCAAGTGCCGGGGTCCGGAGACCCTCAACAGAGCCCTCTCCACTACATCAAAGCCGAGGGAGCCGACCTCGACCAAAGGATCCGACAATCGGCTCCCCTCGGATCCGAAGAGTGGATCGGAGCCGGCGCCAAGCACTCGGATCCGGCGGGACAGTGCGCTCCGACCCAGACGGCGCCGGGAGCACTGATCCCCGGATCCGGCTCGGATCCAGGCTCGAGAGATCGGATCCGACGCACTGAGGCATGGTCGGATCCGGTACCAAGTACTATCGGCTCCGACCTCCCCGGCTCGGCTGCTCGGCTCCAGTTGCTCGAACCCGGGTAGCGGGTCGGAGAAGGAGCAATAGGCTTAAAAGGGTGTTGAGCTCCCCGGGGAGGCAAGAGCACTCCCATCTGCATCTGGGCCTGGATGAACCTTCTCATCATCCGTCCAGATCAGCATCCAGGCTATGGGTAGATCTCGACGAGGCTACCGAGGTAGGCCTGGAATGCCTCCTCGATAGCCTCGACGGATCGGGTCTCCTCCTCCTCAGGACCCGGTGAGAAGCACACAGGTGACCGGAGCCGAGAAGGAGGAGACCGCACCGACAGGAAGCCGGGGAGAAGCCGCTTGGCTGGCGGGCGAAACAGAGGTCTCGCCCGCCGCTTGGTGCTTCTCCCTCCGGTCCTTTTTAGATGCATCCCTCTCCTGTCCTGAAGCGGGAGTTTGAGTCCCAGGAGCAGGAGGGGGTGCCACAGGGGGAACAACTGCAGCCGCAGGAGTCCCGAAGGAGCGGAGGTCGGAGCCGAGTCCGGCGGTAAAAGACCCGCCAAGACCAGCTTGGACCTCCGCTCCTCAGTGCCCTGGGGTTGAACCCTGCACAAATGGAACAACCAGATGTGAGGTGTTCAACCCCAAGACACTAACACACCAAGTGTGGCCATCAGCCGGTGAGAGCTTATGGCCACACTCGGAGCATTTAGAAAATATGGACTTAGGCTGTTCAGCCATAGTCTCTAAATTTAACCTAAAGTTACAGAAAGTAACTTAAACAATAAAGAAGCACACAGGCCTCACACACACTCTACGCACAGCGAGGAGGGAATAAAATTACTACTGAAAATTAAATTAAACTAAAACAGTCAATAATAATAGGAAACCTACAACTTTCACACAAAAATTGTTAAAGAAGGAAAAAATTCTCTATTTTTTAACAAGAAAAGTCTACTTAGCTGAGAGCTATGAAATCCACATCTAGTTACCAGCGCGGCAAACGAGATCTGAGGTCATGAGGGTAGAGCAGGGCATTATGGGTGAGGGGAGGAGCTGAGAGCTTGGATCCATAGCTGGAAAACTATGCCGGTTCGGATCCGATATCGGATCCATAACCCACAGGTTGCAGACAAATGAATATCCTACTTCAGATCGGAAGGTTAAAGTCCTTTCAAGTTTAATTTGTTTTTATAGTTTGCTATGGCCCTGCGATAGAATCCCTCACAAATAGCACATGCCAATTATTAATGTTCCAGGCCAAGACAAAAAAAAAACACAAATATTGTGCTCGTCAGAATGCAGAATTTTGTGCCTGCATTCTGAATAATGCTTAAAAAGTACAGTTGTGTACACTTACCATAAATGTAGATGTTCAAGTGTATTCACTGTTGCAGTCATCACATTTGGGTTATCTGACTGCAGGTAGCCCTCAGCTGGCCTGAATACCAGACTCTTCAGATTTCTGCATTGGATGCAGTGTGTTCTTCCATGATGTCATGGTCGACAGGGGTACAAAGCATGCAGCCGATGCCATTACATCAGTTTTTCTTGACCCAGATGTCAGGTGCCCCCACAATGGGAAGCAATTGTATGTTATGGTACACCCCCATCAAAAAGCAAATACACCAGAAAAAATAAATATACCAAACAAGAAGGAAAGGTAGAGCCAAGAGAAATCAGGGGATTGGAAGGAGGGTAACCAGGACTGCAACAGTGAATACACTCTAACATCTACATTTATGGTAAGTGTACACAACTGTACTATGTTCTTCGTGTTTCACTGTTGCAGTCATCACATTTGGGTCGATTCCCAAAGCTAAGGAAGGGAGGAGGAAGTTAGTTAGTTAATGAGCATTAGGGCCAGCTATTAAGCCCTGCAAGACTGCAGTGGCAAATTCAGCTCTGGAATTAGAAAAGATAGGCATGTGGTAATGTTTGGTGAAGGTATGTACAGAGCTTCAAGTAGCAACTTCTAGGATGTCCCTGGTAGGGACTCCTCTGAGAAAAGCCACAGAGGTAGATGCAGCCCTGGTGGAATGTGATCTTATCCCCTGTGGGGTAGGTTTTCCATGGTGCTTGTAGCAGAAATAAATGCACTGGGCTATCCATTTGGAAATTGTTTGTTTTGAAATAGCCTTCCCCTCCACCCCTGCAGCAAAGTCAACTAGCAGCTGTTCAGATTTTCTGAGAGGCTTAGTCCTATCCAAATAAAATCTAAGTTGCCTGTGCACGTCCAGAGAGTGCAATATTCATTCCCCTTTGTTTTGTGGATTAGGGAAAAAGGTAGGCAAATGAATGGACCGATTTAGGGCCACACTAAACACCACCTTGGGCATAAAGGAAGGATTAGTCCCGAGGGAAACCCTGTCCGCATGGAAGATAATGAAGGGCTCCACTGCCATGAGGGCCTGTAATTCAGACACTCTTCTTGCTGAAGTGATGGCTAGAAGGAAGGCTGTTTTCCAAGAAAGGAATTTCAACTCTGCTGTTGCAGCTAGCTCAGGGGGGGACTTTTCCAATACAGAGTTAAGGTCCCAGGCTGAAGTGGAGGCTCTCCTGTGGGTCGTAAATTTGTGGCCCCTCTAAGGAATTGTTTTAGCAGGGGGGTGAGAGAAGAGGGGCGGCTCAGTATTATAATGTGCTGAAATGGCAGAGGCATGAATTTTAATTGACGAGAAGGATAGGCCTTTGAGGACCATTTCTATTAAGTACTGTAGAACATGAGGTAAGCTGGGCACAGTTGTGCTCATCCCCTGAGCCTGGCTCCAGGAACAGTATCTTTTCCACTTTTCAGCATAGGATTTTCTAGTACTAGGCCTCCTTGCCTCCATAATGACATTCAACACCTGCTTACTGAGGGATGCTAGAGGAGAGCTCAAGGAATTAGCCAGGCTGCAAGGTTCAGGGTTTGAAGCTGAGGGTGCAGAATCTGACCCGCCTGCTGGGACAGCAGGGAAGGAGTCGGAGGCAGGTGCCATGGTTGCAGCAGTGTCATACTGCGTAAGACGGGGTACCAGTGCTGGCATGACCAGTCTGGTGCAATCGTACCGTCCTTGGCTTGTCCTGTTTGATCTTTAGTAGAACCTTCGAGAAGAGAGGCACAGGGGGAAAGCATAAACCGAGAGGCTTTCCCAGGTAAAGGACAGGGCATCCACTTTCCAAGCTTGACTGTGGGGAGTTCTTGTGCAGAACTTGTCCAACTGGTAGTTCTGAGGGGAGGCAAATGGGTCTCTCTCTGGAGTCCCCCATTTGTTCCTCAAGAAGTTGAATATTTTGGGTTCTAGTTTCCATTCGTGTGAGTCCATGAGATTTCTGCTCAAGTCGTCTGCCAGTGAATTTAGTTTGCCTGGCAGGAATTGAGCTTGTAGGAGTACTTGGTAGCTCAAGGCTGTGTTCCACAGAGCCATGGCTAGGTCTGCAGAGTGGGTATAAGTGGGTTCCCCCCAGCTTGTTTATGTACCACATAACTGTGGTGTTGTCTGCATTTACCAATAGTTGTCCTGGAAGAATACAGTCTTTGAAGGCTGTCATACAATTCGGTACAGCTAGCATTTCTTTTTGATTGATATGCAGGTGCATCTGACTCTGGTTCCATTTGCCCTGAATGCACTGCCCTGCCATATGAACCCCCCATGCATAGTCTGATGCGTCTGTTAGGGTGGCAGGGGGGTAGAGTGAAAGGGAGTCCCTTGTTGTGGTAGCAGGCCTCTGCCCACCAAAGGAAAGTACAGTTTTGTACCTACCATAAATGTAGATGTCCGAACTGGATAGCATCTGCAGTCATAACAAGTGGGTTGTCCTGTCGTCAGGCAGCCCTGCAGTCGGCCGGATTCCAAAGTCCGGGTCCGGCTTCGGCTGATGTCGCACTCCACCCGACGTCATCTCTGTTGGTCTTCGGGTATAAAAGCATCAGCCGACGCCATTTTCCTCAGTGTTTCTTGCCCCAGATGCCAGTAGCCCTCTTGCAGGCTAAAAATTTGGATAGCTGCCAATGTTTCCAAATAGATAGAGGTAAACACAATAAGCATATATGTACATATATACAAACAAATACACCATAAAAGACTCCCCCCCAACAGCTAGCTATTAGGAGGGTAAACACCCTAGGAGTACCACAGAGGGGAAGGAGGGAGGGTAATCCTGACTGCAGATGCTATCCAGTTCGGACATCTACATTTATGGTAGGTACAAAACTGTACTATGTCCTTCATGGATGCATCTGCAGTCATAACAAGTGGGTAGAATACCATAGCCAACTAGGGAGGAGGATAAAAGTAGATTATGGTGTGTTTAGGATCCCTTGCAGTACAGCAGTGGCAAACCCTGCTCGGGATCTGGAATATAGAGGCAAATTATAATGCTTGGCAAATGTATGCACGGAGGTCCAAGTAGCCGCCTCAATAATGTCTTTGGTTGCCACTCCTCGTAAGAAGGCTGTGGTAGTGGCTGTTGCCCTTGTAGAATGAGGTCTTATGTTCTGTGGAATTGGTTTTCCATGGAAGGAGTAACAGTATCGTATGCAGTTTCCTATCCATTTGGAGATTGTCTGTTTGGAAATAGCTTTTCCTTCCCTTCCTGTTGCATAGGCTACAAAAAGTTGGTCAGTCTTTCTGCTGTTTTTGTTCTGTCCAAGTAGTAGCGTAGCTGTCTATGTACATCCAAGGTATGCAGTATTCTTTCCCTCTGTTTTGTGGGTTGGGAAAGAAGGTAGGTAGGTGGATTGCCTGGTTCAAAGACACTCTGGATACCACCTTGGGCATAAATGTAGGATTAGTCCTCATGGACACTCTATCTTGGTGGAAGATTAGGAAGGGTTGCACTGCCATTAAGGCCTGTAGTTCTGAAACCCTCCTTGCTGAAGTTATTGCCAGTAGGAAAGCAGTTTTCCATGACAGGTGTTGTAGGTCTGCTGTTGCTGCTGGTTCAAAGGGTGATAGTGTCAACTTTTCTAGCACAAAGTTTAAATCCCAAGCTGGTAATGGTGGTTTCCTTGGAGGTTTTACATTCTTGATTCCTCTGAGGAACTGCCTGAGCAAAGGGTGCGAAAAAACAGGTGGATCAAAGCTGTATTCTGCTGAAATAGCTGATGCATGTATCTTGATGGAGGAGTAGGACAGGCCTGAATGAAGAAGTTCGGCCAGATACTCCAGAATGTTAGGCATATCTATGTTTGACACATCTTTTCCTCTTTCCGTACTCCAAATGACAAACCTTTTCCATTTTCCAGCATAGTTCCTTCTTGTTGAAGGTCTGCGTGCTTCAAGAATAATGTCTTTAACTCTTTGGGAAAGTTCTGGATTAGCTGCTGTTATGTGATGTTCCATGCAGTCAGTTGCAGCGTTTTTAGGTTTGGATGTATAATGCTGTAGTTGTTCTGAGTTAACATCAAAGGTATCAGAGGTAATGGCCACATTTTGTTCCGAGACATGCTCTTCAGTAGTGGGTACCAGTGCTGTCTTGGCCAGTTTGGAGCTATCAGGATTATCCTTGGACGTTCTTCCTTGATTTTTAGTAGTACCTTGTGTATCAAAGGAAGAGGTGGGAATGCATATGCTGTTAGGCCTTTCCAGTTGAAGGAGAGTGAGTCCACTTTCCATGCTAGTGGGTGGAATGTCCTTGTGCAGAATTTTTTGAGCTGGTGATTGAGAGGTGATGCGAATAGGTCTATCTGTGGCATTCCCCATTTCTTTGAGATGGTCTTGAAGATGTCCGGATGCAGCTTCCATTCGTGGGCATCCGTGGTTCTGCTTAATATGTCTGCTAGAGTATTGTCTTTCCCCGGTACAAATATTGCCTGTAACTGAATGTTGTAGCTGAGTGCCAGGGTCCACAGCTCCAAGGTCATTCTGCATAGGGGTATGAATGAGTGCCTCCCTGTTTGTTGATGTACCACATGACTGTGGTGTTGTCTGTCCTTATCAACTGGCCCTCTTTGAGAAATGGTTTGAACTTTTGGATTGCCAGTTTTACTGCCAGCATTTCTTTTAGATTGATGTGCAGGCGAAGTTGATCCTGTGTCCACAATCCTTGCACGCATTTGTCCAGCATGTGGGCCCCCCCATCCTAGGTCTGAAGCGTCTGTTGTGATGGTCTGGCTTGGTTGACATCTGCGAAAGGGTAGGCCTGGGTTTGACTGGCATGCCTGAGCCCACCATAGGAACTCCTGTTTTAAGCATGGAATTAGTGGGATTTCTGTTTCTAGACTGTGTCTGTGTTGGGACCATAAATTCTTTAGGTACCACTGTAGTTTCCTCATATGTAGTCTGGCAAATGGGACCAAGATTATGCATGATGCCATGAAGCCCAAGGCCTGCAGAACTTTTCTTGCTGTTAACTTGTTCAGTTTTGTTAGTGCCAAGAAGTAAAGAGGAAGTTCTTTTGTTTTTCTGTAGTCAGGAATGCCATTTGTTGTACTGTGTCCAATTCGCCAAGAACGTCCTTGTTTGGGATGGTATCAGCCTTGACTTTTGTAAATTGACTGTGTATCCCAGTCCTTGTAGCAAGTAAATGACCCTTTGTAAATCTGTTGTCAGCTTGCTTTTGTTGTCCCTTGTAGCAGGCAGTCGTCCAGGTATGGGTAAATTTGAATTCCCTGTAGTCTGCAATGGGCGATTACTGATGCCAGGCATTTTGTGAATACTCTGGGCAGTAGATAAGCCAAAGGGCAATGCTGAGAATTGATAGTGCTCTGATCCTGCAAGAAATCTGAGGTATCTTCTGCAGATTGGTCGAATGGGGACGTGCAGGTATGCCTCCTTGAGATCTAGAGTTACCAGCCAAGACTCCTTGCCCAGCATGGGAAGAAGTTGCTGTAGGGTCAGCATTTTGAATTTTGGGACAATGATGTATGTATTTAAGGTGGACAGGTCGAGAATTGGTCTCCAACTTTTTCCTTTCTTGGAACTAGGAATAGTCTGGAGTAGAACCCCTTTCCTTGTTCTGCTGTTGGCACTCTTTCCACAGCTCTCATGTTTGCTAACTCCATTATCTGGCGTAGAGCCTCTGTTTTTGATTTGGAGGTAGATTTGGCATTCCTCTTTGACTGGTAAAGTGTGGAAGTGAAACTGGTAACCTTGATCTATGGTTTGTAAAATCCACTTGTCTTTTGTTATGTAGTGCCAGTTCTTTGAAAATAAGGTTAACTTTCCGCCTAGAGGAGCTGCTATTTGTTCCCTGGTAGGCGGATTTAGGATTAAGTCACTGTGGTTGTGCTGATGTAGTGGCAGTGGCTGTGTCTGTGCCTCTGTTGTTACCTTGCCACTGTCGTCCTCTGTAGGCACCTCCTCTGGATTGGTTTCTGCCTCTGGAGCGTCTATTCCTGCCCCTTTGAAATTTTGTGGAGTCAGGAAAGGACCAATTTTTGGCAGGCCAGTTCCTGCTAAACCTTGGGGTTGAACCTGCAAGAAATCTTTAACAGTTTGAACAGATTTTGCCTTTTCTTCCATTTTCTTCATAACCTGCTGGGCAGGTGTACCAAACAAACTTGTCTTGTCCATAGGAGCATCAAGCAACTTAGCTTTAACATGATCCGGTAAAGCTTGTTCTTTTAGCCATGCATGCCTTCTTATCACTGTGCCTGTCATGGCTGATCTAAATGAAGCCTCCAGTGCATCATAGCCACATTTTAAGGAATGGTTGCTAACCTGTTGTATGTTATTTACCATCTCTAATACATATTTCTTATCAAGAGATTCATCAGTGGTTAGTTTTTAGTTATCTGATCAGGTATAAACTCTTGGTATTGTGACCAGTAAAACTGACAGTTAAAAGCTCTAGCTGAGAGAGTAGCTGAAGTGTAGACTTTTTACCCCCATCTGTCTAAGGCCCTTGCTCCCTTTTCAGAAGGAATAGGGTTTTAGCTGTGGTCGCTGCTACTGCCTTGGGACCCTGGGATATAGTTTCTGGGTCTGCAAGTGGGGCCTTGTAAAGGTGGTGATGAGTATCTGGCACCCTGTAAAATCTGTCTGGTTTGGCAGGGGCTGGGGTAAAGAATCTGGAGCGGAGCAAACATCATTGAAAGCATCATCCACCACAGAGAGAACAGGAGGTATAGCTAAGGGCCTGTGCTGTGGGAGGTGCAGAAAGGTCCTAAGTCTTTTCTGGAGTCTGAAAAATCCTGTTGCTGCCATTGGAACTGTTCTCGCATGGCATGCAAGGTTTCCCCAAAGGAGAATTCTTCTGGTGGGGAAGCAGCTGGAATGGATTCTTCAGCATCAGAATCTTCAAAATTGGAGAAGGGAGCCTCAGGCTGGTCAGTTATGTCTGATTCATCAGCAGAATCATCAGAAGACACTGGCTCAGGGGCTCTGCCCTAGGTCTCTTCTCTGGGGCTGAGAGGCCCTGTCTGGGTGAGATTGAGATCCTCTAATTAAAGAAATTAAATCTTCTGCCAAAGAAAGCATTTGAGAACTAGAAGAGGGCCTGGATGTGGGGGGTTTAACAGGCACTGTTTTAGAAGTCTTGGCTGCTTTAGCCCTGGCGAAGGCCTTAATGGACATGGCAGCTGGAGGCCTAGCAGCACCACGTGCTGGGGTAGAGACATCCAAGGGAATGGTGTCTGATAAGTCAACCACCGTAGTGGGTAAAATTTCTGAGGTCGATTCAAGAGTTGTAGCAAGGGCCTCAGTTGTAAGAATAGGTTCAGCTGTACTTTGATCAGTTTTCTCGGTTTCAGCCGAAACCGAGACACTCGCGGATTTGCTTTACCGTGGTTTCGCCGAAACCGGACCGCGTGTGTCGTTCTTTATCTTTGCGTTTTTTGGGGGTAGTCGGAGGATCCGACGGCACAATGTACGCAAAATCAGAACCGAAAAACTGTTCTGCAAACTCCGACCGACGCCTAAGCGTTCGTCGGTTGAAAGAGGCACAGGCCGAACAGGCTGCTACGTCGTGGGCTGGGCCTAAACAAGGCAGACAGTAAGAGTGGAAATCTTTATGAGGTATTTGTTTCCCACAGGTTAAACAATTGTTAACTTTTTCTGACATCGGCTGAGGCAAGAAAGAGTCCCCAACGGGTACTTAGCTTTAGAAGTCTTCGAAGTAGTATTCGGTAGAAGTAATCTCTGGATCCGACCGACCGGCACTTGCGAACAGCTTCTGCTTCGGGCGCCACGCGGCAAGAAAGACTGAGGAAAATGGCGTCGGCTGATGCTTTTATACCCGAAGACCAACAGAGATGACGTCGGGTGGAGTGCGACATCAGCCGAAGCCGGACCCGGACTTTGGAATCCGGCCGACTGCAGGGCTGCCTGACGACAGGACAACCCACTTGTTATGACTGCAGATGCATCCATGAAGGACATCTTTGCCTTCATACAAGGAATGATAGAAATCATTGTTTCCAGGTCCTGAGAATGTTGACACCATAGGCTTTTTAGATACCATTGGAGTTTCCTCATATGCAGTCTTGCATATGGAATTAGTAGAATGCAAGAGGTCATGAACCCCAGGGCTTGCAGTATTTTCCTTACAGATACCTGGGGTTTTGTGGCCAATAGTTTGAAGTAGGTTGTCAAGTGAACTTGTTTCTCTGGAGTGAGGAATGCCATCTGGGAAGTTGTGTTCAAGCTTGCTCCCAGGAATACAACCTGTTGGCAGGTTACTAGGTGAGATTTTTCACTGATTGTGTACTCCAGTGAGGTTAGAGGTTTCTTTATGAATGCCAGGTGTTGTAATAGCAAGATCTGGCTTTCTGCCTGAATCAGACAATCGTCCAAGTACGGGTACATTTGAATATTTCTCGGCCTGCAAAATGCAACGGCTGGAGCTAGACACTTTGTGAATACCCTGGGCGCAGTAGATAAGCCAAAGGGAAGTACAGAGAACTGATGCATGCATGGAGCCTGCCCTGAAGCGTAGGTATTTCCTGCAAGATTCCCTTATTGGGATGTGCAGGTAAGCTTTAAGTCTAAGGTTGCCAGCCAGGCATCCTTGGCTAGCACAGGAAGAAGCTGTTGAAGAGTTAGCATTTTGAATTTTGGAACTACCAGAAAGGTGTTGAGAATAGAGAGGTCCAGGATAGGACGCCAGTTGTCTTTTCTGGGTAACAAAAAAAGTCTTGAATAAAAACCTTGCCCCCTTTGTTCTGCTGGGACTAGCCCTGATACTGAGAAGAGAGAGACCCTGCTGTTGGGCCTCCACCCACTGATATGGAGGTAGGTCTGGCCAACCATTTGGGGTTGGTAGTGTGTGAAAGTGGAATCTGTATCCTTGGGAAACTATGTTCAAAACTCATTTGTTCTGGATAATGAGTTCCCAGTTTTTTGCATGCAGGGCGAGCTTTCCTCCTAAGGGAACAGGTAGTTCAACAGGGCTTGGAAGGGTTAAGGTTAAGTCATTGTGCCATTTTTCCATAGGGAGGTGGCTTACTACTCCCGGCTTTGGAAGTGGGAGCCCCCCACTGCTTAGGTCTGTGTGTAGCCTGAGACTGTAGACTAGGTGGGTCTGCTGTTCCTGGGTTTGGACTGAGACGGCCTGAAAGGGACTGGAAATGACCAGTTCTTTGAAGGCCAATGCCTACTGAATCTGGGAGGCTGTACCTGTAGGAAATCTTTAACGGTTTGCATAGATTTCACTTTTTCCTCCATCATTTTGAGGACGACTTCTGCTTTGTTGCCAAAAAGGCGGTCTTGGTTTAAGAGAGCATCCAGTAATTTAGCTTTAACATGATCTGGCAAGTTTTGTTCCTTAAGCCAAGCATGCCTTCTAAGTACAGACCCAGTGACAGCATCCCTGCAAGATGCTTCTAAAGCGTCAAAACCACATTGCAAAGTATGTTTACCAACTTGTTCTGCAGAATGCATTAAATTTTGCAATTCTTTGTGTTCACCACAGTCAGGAATAAACATCATTTTCTGCTTAAGTAGTCCCATAATATGCTGCTGATATAACGTATGAAACTGGCAATTTAAAGCCCTAATGGACAAAGTAGCAGAAGTGTATACCCTCTTACCTCATCTATCTAAGGCTCTAGAATCTTGATCAGAAGGCATAGGGTTTTTGGCAGCAGTAGCCTTAATGCCTTTTGGTCCTTGGGAAATGGTCTCTGGATCCGCAGAAGGATTCTTGAAGAGGAACTTGTGAGAGTCAGTTACTCTGTAGAACTTGTCACGTTTTCTGGGAGCTGGAGGTAAGAAGTCTGGGTAAGGCTAGATTCCAAGAAAGCATCATCTACAATGTCCAGAACAGGAGAGATAGCTAAAGGCCTGTGTTGAGGCAAGAGTAAGAATTCCCCAAGTATCTTTTTGGACTCGGAATAATCCTGGCTTTCCCAGCAGAAATGCTCCCTAAGTGTGTGCAAGGTTTCACTGAAAGAAAAATCTTCCGGAGGGGAAGCAGAGGGAATGGAATCCTCTGCATCAGAATTATCATAAGTAGATAAGGGCAAATCCTGGTAATCAGGAGAAGCAGAAATATCAGATTCCTGATCAGAAGAATCAGAAAGAAATTCAGTTCTAGGTATCTTAGAGGGGGAAGGCTGGCTTCCCCTAATTAAGGTAATAAGGTCTTCAGCCATTCTAAGCATTTCTTTTTGAGGCATATGGGCCTGAGCCGGCAGTTTGGTAGTTTGTTTTCTAAGCGTAGTGGGAGTTTTTGGCCTGAGGGATTCGGAACTTCTGGATAGAAACGATGGTGTCAGTTTAAAATGAATGTCTGTAGGCCTAAATACACCCTCAGAAGCCAGTGCCTGCACAGCGGCTCCAGACCCATCCAAGGTAGAGACATCCGCAGGTTCCATAGTCGAAGAAGCATCTTACGGCATACGGGACTCGGAATGAGTCTCAGTAGAGGTCTGCAAATTTGTAGTGGCGGGTATCAGGGTCTGCGAAAGTGCCTCACAGACTACCAGCAGACTGGTGACTAGCTTAACGGAAGAATCGGTGGCAGTTTTGGACCTATGCGGTCTGTCTTTAGACTAACATTTTTTCGGAAGATCGGTAGTCGAATGGCTTAAAGTACAGTTTTGTACCTACCATAAATGTAGATGTCCGATAGGAATGCATCTGCAGTCCTTACAAATGGGTAGTCCTGTCGTCAGGCAGCCCTTCGATCGGCCGGACTCCAAAGTCTGGGTCTGGCTTCGGCTGGTGTCGCACCTCACCCGACGTCATAGCTGCAGTTTTTCGGGTATAAAGGCATCAGCCGACACAATCTTCCTCAGTGTTTCTTGCCCCAGATGCCAGGTGCCCTCTTTGATGGCTAAATTTGGATAAATGCCAATGTTTCCAAATAGTAGAGAGCAAACACATAAAATAAGCATGTATGTACATATATACAAACAAATACACCATAATAGATCCCCCCCAAGCTAGCTGAAGGATGGCAAATACCCTAGGAGTACCACAGAGGGGAAGGTGGGTGGGTAATCCTGACTGCAGATGCATTCCTATCGGACATCTACATTTATGGTAGGTACAAAACTGTACTATGTCCTTCAAGGATGCATCTGCAGTCCTTACAAATGGGTAGAATACCATAGCTAAACTAGGGGAGGAGGAAAAAAGTAGAGATTATGGTGTAGTTAGGATCCCTTGCAAAACAGCAGTGGCAAAACCTGCTCGGGATCTAGAGTATAAAGGTAAATTGTAATGCTTGGCAAATGTATGCACGGAGGTCCAAGTAGCAGCCTCTATAATGTCCTTGGTAGCCACTCCTCGTAAGAAAGCTGTAGCCCTTGTGGAGTGAGGCCTGATGTTCTCTGGAGTTTTCTTTCCATGGTAGGAGTAACAAAATCTAATGCAATTTCCTATCCATTTGGAGATTGTCTGTTTTGAAATAGGTTTTCCTTCCTTTCCTGTTGCATATGCTACCAGAAGCTGGTCAGTTTTTCTATTGGACTTGGTCCTGTCCAGGTAGTAGCATAATTGCCTATGTACATCCAAGGTATGCAACAGTCTTTCTCCCCTGTTCTGTGGGTTGGGGAAGAATGTAGGTAGGTGGATAGCCTGATTTAAAGACACTCTGGATACCACCTTAGGCATAAATGTGGGATTTGTTCTCATGGACACTATCTTGATGGAAGATCAGGAAGGGTTGCACTGCCATTAATGCCTGTAGTTCAGAGACCCTTCTTGCTGAGGTGATTGCCAGTAGGAAAGCAGTCTTCCAGGATAAGTATTGTAATTCTGCTGTTGCTGCTGGTTCGAAAGGGGGAAGTGTCAATTTTTCTAACACAAAGTTCAAGTCCCATGTTGGCAATGGTGGTTTCTTGGGAGGTTTTACATTCTTAATTCCTCTCAGAAACCGTCTGAGCAGAGGATGAGAGAAGACAGGAGGATCCAAGCTGTATTCTGCTGAAATAGCTGATGCATGTATCTTGATGGAAGAATAGGACAGGCCTGCATGGAAGAGCTCTGCCAAGTACTCCAGGATGTTGGCTATGTTTACTAGTGCCACATCTTCTCCTTTTGCAGTACTCCAAATGAGATATCTTTTCCATTTTGCTGCATAATTCTTTCTTGTTGAAGGTCTACGAGCCTCAAGGATTATGTCTTTAACCCTTTGGGATAAATCCGGGTTAATTGCCCTTATGTAATGTTCCAGGCAGTTAGCTGCAGAGTTTTCAGGTTTGGATGCAGGATGTTGTAGTTGTTCTGTGTTAACAGCAATGGAATCAGGGGCAGTGTCCATATTTGTTCCCGAGACATGCTCCTCAGCAATGGGTACCAATGTTGTCTTGGCCAGTCTGGAGCTATCAGAATGATCCTTGGACGTTCCTCTTTGATCTTCAAAAGCACCTTGTGCATCAAAGGAAGTGGTGGGAATGCATAAGCTGTCAGGTTTTTCCAACTGAAAGATAGGGAGTCCACCTTCCAAGGTACGTCCTTGTGCAGAATTTCTTTAGCTGGTGATTGAGTGGGGATGCAAATAAGTCTATTTGTGGTAATCCCCATTCTCTTGTGATGGCTTTAAAAATTTCCGGATGCAGCATCCATTCGTGGGCATCTGTGGTAGTTCTGCTTAAAATGTCTGCCAGAATGTTTTCTTTTCCCGGTACAAAAATTGCTTGTAACTGAATGTTGTAGCTCAGAGCCACATCCCATAGGTCCAGTGCCAGCCGGCATAGAGGATATGAGTGTGTGCCTCCCTGTTTGTTGATGTACCACATAACTGTGGTGTTGTCTGTCCTTATCATCAACTGACCTTCTTGGAGAAATGGTCTGAATGACTGGATTGCCAATTTTACTGCCAGCATTTCCTTTAGATTTATGTGTAGGCGCAGCTGGTCTTGAGTCCATAAGCCTTGTATGCACTTGTCCAGCATGTGTGCCCCCCAACCGAGGTCTGAGGCATCTGTCGTGATGGTTTGGCTTGGTTGACTGTTGCAGAAGGGCAATCCTTTGTTTGAATGACAGGCCTGAGCCCACCATAGGAACTCTTGGTTCAGGCATGGGATTATTGGAATTTTGGTTTCTAGGCTGTGCTTGTGTTGGGACCACAAATTCTTTAGGTACCACTGTAGCTTTTTCATATGCAGTCTGGCATGCGGGACCAGAATTATGCAGGATGCCATGAAGCCTAGGGCTTGCAGTACTTTTCTTGCAGTTAGATGGTTCTGCTTTGTTAATGCCAAGAAGGAGAGAGGTAGTTGCTCTTGCGTTTCTGCAGTTAGGAATGCCATTTGTTTTGATGTGTCCAGCTCTGCACCCAGAAAAGTTATTCTTTGGGATGGAGTCAGCCTTGACTTTTTTATATTGACTGTATATCCCAGGGCTTGCAGTAGGTAAATGACTCTTTGTAAGTCTTCTGTTAGTTTGCTTTTGTTGTCCGCTTGAATCAGGCAGTCGTCCAGGTAGGGATAAATTTGGATCCCCTGAAGTCTGCAATGAGCAATTACTGATGCCAGGCATTTCGTGAACACTCTGGGCGCAGTAGATAAGCCAAAGGGCAATGCTGAGAATTGATAATGCTCTGATCCTGCAGGAAATCTGAGGTATCTTCTGCAAATTGGTCGTATGGGGACGTGCAGGTATGCCTCCTTGAGATCTAGAGTTACCAGCCAAGACTCCTTGCCCAGCATGGGAAGAAGCTGCTGTAGGGTCAGCATTTTGAATTTTGGAACAATGAGGAATGTATTTAAAGCGGACATGTCGAGAATAGGCCTCCATTTGTTCTCTTTTCTTGGTACCAGGAAGAGTCTGGAGTAAAATCCCTTTCCTTGCTCCATAGATGGTACCTTTTCCACAGCTCTCATTCTTAATAATTGAGATATTTACTTTAGAGCTTCTGCCCTTTGAGTAGGTGGTAGGTTTGGCATTCCTCTCTTTCCTGATAGAGTATGGAAATGGAACCTGTAACCTTGGTCTATAGTTTTCAAAATCCATTTTTCCCTTGTGATGCAATGCCAGTTCTTTGAAAATAAGGTTAGCTTTCCACCTAAGGGAGCTTCCAGTTGTTCCCTGGTAGGCGGTGCCACTTCCAAGTCACTGTGATTGTGGTGTAGTAGTGGTGGTGGCTGCGTCCGTGCCTCGCTGGTTGTTACCTTGCCACTGGCGTCCCCTGTAGGCACCCCTGGATTGGTTTCTGCCTCTTGAACGCCTATTCCTGCCTCTCTGTGCCTTAGAGGAGTCTGGAAAGGACCAATTTTTGGAGGGCCAGTTCCTGCTAAACCTTGGAGGTTGAACCTGTAAGAAATCTTTCACTGTTTGTACAGATTTCGCCTTCTCTTCCATCTTCTTTAGTACCTGCTGTGCAGGGGAACCAAATAAATTGACCTTGTCCATGGGTGCATCCAAAAGCTTAGATTTGACATGGTCTGGTAATGCCTGCTCTTTCAACCATGCATGTCTCCGGATAACTGTGCCAGTCATGGCTGATCTAAAGGAAGCCTCCAGTGCATCATAGCCACATTTTAAAGAATGGTTACTAACCTGCTGTATGTTATGTACCATTTCCTGAACATATTTTTTATCTAGAGATTCTTCAGGGACAGCTTTTTAGTTAACTGGTCAAGCATAAACTCTTGATATACAGCGCATGGTGCACCTTCTTGTTATACTTTTTTGCATAAACTCTTGATATTGAATCATATGGAATTGGCAGTTCAAAGCTCTAGCTGACAAAGTAGCAGAAGTGTAAACTTTTTTACCCCATCTCTCTAAGGATCTGGATTCCCTTTCAGAGGGGAGGGGGTTTTTAGCAGATGTAGTTGCTACAGCCTTAGGACCCTGGGAGATAGTCTCTGGATCTGCAAAAGGAGCCTTGTATAAATGGCGATGAGTGTCCGGGACCCTGTAGAACCTATCGGGCTTAGCAGGGGCCGGAGGTAATGAGTCAGGAGCAGTGCAAGCATCATTAAATGCATCATCTACAACAGAAAGAACTGGAGGTATAGCTAAAGGCCTATGCTGTGGCAAATGTAGAAAGGTTCTAAGCCTTATTCTGGAGTCTGAGAAATCTTGGCCCTGCCACTGAAATTGTTCCCTCATAGCATGCAAGGTTTCCCCAAAGGAAAATTCCTCAGGTGGAGAGGCTGAAGGAATGGACTCTTCAGCATCAGAGTCTTCGTAAGGGGAATAAGGAGCCTCAGGAGGGTCTGTATGTTCTGAGTCATCAGAGGAGTCATCTGTGGATACTGGTTCAGGGGGCTCTGCTCTAGGCCTCTTCTCTGGAGGTGGATGAGAGGCCCTGTCTGGATGAGGCTGGGAGCCACGAATTAAGGAAATGAGATCCTCAGCCAAAGAAAGCATATGGGAACTGGCGCTGGGCCTGCGAGAGGGAGGTTTAACAGGCACCGTTTTTGAAGCTTTTGCTGCTTTAGCCCTGGCAAAGGCCTTAATAGACATGGCTGCAGGAGGCCTAGCAGCTCCACGTGCAGGGGTTGAAATATCCAAGGGAATAGTGCCTGATAATTCCTGAGAAACCGCAACAGAAGGTTGGGTTTCAGAAGCCGATTCCACCAGGCTAGAAGAGGCCTCAGTAGAAGGCATGTTTTCGGCCAGGGAAAGAAACGCTTGCTCGGTTTCAGCCGAAATAGAGACACTCGTGGTTGGCTTAACCGCGGTTTCGGCCGAAACCGCGGGCCGCGAGTGTCGGTCCTTTTCCCTGTGTTTTTTGGCAATTTGTGAAGTCGGAGGGTCCGACGGCATGATATAAGCAAATTCAGAGCCGAAAAACTGTTCTGCAAATTCTGACCAACGTCTAAGCGTCCGTCGGTTAAAAGAAGCACAGGCTAGACAAGCTGCTACGTCGTGGTCTGGGCCTAAACAAGGTAAGCAGTAAGAGTGGAAATCTTTATGAGGTATTTGTTTCCCACAAGTTAAACAGTTATTCACTTTTTCTGACATCGGCTGAGGCAAGAAAGAGTCCCCAACGGGGTACTTAGCGTTTTAGAAGTCTTCGAAGTAGTATTCGGTATGAAATCTCTGGTTCTGACCGACCGGCACTTGCGAACAGCTTCTGCTTCGGGCGCCACGCGGCAAGAAAGACTGAGGAAGATGGCGTCGGCTGATGCCTTTATACCCGAAAAACTGCAGCTATGACGTCGGGTGAGGTGCGACACCAGCCGAAGCCAGACCCAGACTTTGGAATCCGGCCGACCGAAGGGCTGCCTGACGACAGGACTACCCATTTGTAAGGACTGCAGATGCATCCTTGAAGGACATCGAAGCCATTTTGGAGTACTGAGACAGAGTACAAAAGTAACTGGCTGCAAAAAGAGCCCGACGACGAATAGTTAGGGGGTTGAACAAGGCAAAAAAATAAACAGCGAGGGACGTCATAGTCTGGGCCAAAACAGGGGATGCAGTACGAATGAAAATCTCTGAGGTATTTGCTTTCCACAGGTAAGACAATTGTTAACTTTTATTGAAATCGGTTGGAGCAAGAAAAAGTATCCCCAATGGGGTACTTATCTTTTTTGAAGACTTCGGGTCTGAAACTCGAAAACGAAAATTTCAGGAGTCAGCTGACCGGCACTTGTCAAGCTTCTGCTTCGAGCCCCATACAGCAAGAAAGACTGATGTAATGGCGTCAGCTGCATGTTTTATACCCCTGACGTCATGAAGAAGAGACCGCATCGGACGCAGAAATCCGAAGACTCTAGTATTCAGGCCAGCTGAGGGCTACCTGCAGGCAGATAACCCAAATGTGATGACTGCAACAGTGAAACACGAAGAACATCAATGCAACTACAAAAAATTAAGTTTCAATTTCAAACAAAATATAAAGAGACTACTTTTACTGTTTTTTTTTAAAGAAGAAAGCTAACTGAAGAAAAGGAAATGGCCAAAAGAAAATGGAAAGGGAAAGGCAGTACAGAGAGTGCCTGAATGCCTACAAAAGACTAGTGGAAGGGGAGGACAGAAAGAAAAGAAAAACAGCAATAAAAAATTTCCACTTCACTGGAAAAAAATGGAAGAAAATCCCACAAAAAACCCGAGACTGCAAGGAAATTACACATATCACTACTGGCGATAAATGAGATCTGGGAAGGACAGGCAAAGGTATGGGAAGTGAAAGGAGCTAGAGACTTGGACTCTAGTCTGTAGAAATGCAGCAGAGTCAGATCTGTGACCCAAATGTGAGGAGGAATGAAAAAGGACAATATCACGTGTACCCACTCAAACAACTGGAAATAGTTTCAGAAAAACAGCATCCTTCAAAAGGGACTTAACAGAAGCCACAGCAACCAGAGAAGAAAAAAAAAGAAACTGTCCCTTCATAATAACTTCGTGGTTCAAAAATCTTTAACATCCTCAGAAAAAGAAACCCTTTTTTCTATTACCAGAACCAACAGAAACAGAAGGGTTAAGAGCCTGACCTAAACACTGAGCTAAGCCTAATAAATCACTCCTGTTCAAGATACTTGAAACGGAAGACGTGTCAAAAAAGTTCTGCTTCTTTTTGACAGAAACTTCTGAAAAAGCAGGCACTTTTGACAGGCAATACCTCAATATGGACATACATTCCAGTCTGGCTATGGAGAGGTATTCCTTGCGCTCTCCTCAAAAGGCTAACAAGAGTGATTCGTCCTTTCCTCCCAAGAGCACTCAACAGCTGCAGAGGACATGTCCAAACCCCAAGGCCATGCTGGCTTGTAGGGACTATACCACAGGAATCCATAAAAAAAGAATGGCTTGAAGAATCAGAAATTGCCACAGTAGACTCACTCTAGTAGTGTGCTTAATTGGCAAAGGCTGCTTATTAATGGTTTTATTTTTGTGGTTGGAATGAAAAAAAGAACCAGGGAACTTGTAGGTTCTTTCACTATAAAGCCAAAGAGATTCCTGGGGAAGCCTGAAAGCAACATTCAGTAAGTCAGTTTAGTAGTAAAAAGGCATTTTTCCCCACTGAAAAAAAAAAGTTTTAACTTGGTTAAACTTCCACAGATGTAAAAACACTCCTGAATAAAAACTACTAACCAGCTTAAAATTATACATTTCACAGGAATATATCAGTTTCAGTCATACATTGTAACAGAGTGGAAATGTGGTTTCCCAAAGGGAACTTGCTGCCTGGCAATGGAAAGTGTTAGACTGTGAATCCTCACAAATCTGCAAGATGAGCTGTGAAAGACTGAGGGGTTGCCAGCCCAGTCAGATATAATTTTATAAATAATTCTATGTCATTGTAAATATTAATATGATCCACACAGGCTTGTATAACAAAATAAGAAAACTGCCTTATGTTCTCAGCTTCAAAAATGTAACCATAGTGCACCCTACTGGAAGAAAGCTGATGAGTAAAGTATTTTATGACTGTTTTGATATCAAACTAGGCAACAGGATGTCTGGGCTGTGGCTTCCTGGCAGGTGCAGATTACAAAAAAAATAATGTCAAAATATTAAGTTCTGTGAGCCTGGGAAACCTAAAAGAAGTGTCAGTAATGATGTAATCTGAAACGACTCAGCAGTAATGTGCATTATCAATTTAAGACTCCGAGAAAGATTTAGCATTTTGTACTTTGTTCTGAAACTGACAACAACTCACCAGCACTTTGCCTTTTAAGCAGAATTGAGAAAGTACAGTTGTGTACCTACCATAAATGTAGATGTTAGAGTGTATTCACTGTTGCAGTCATTACACTTGGGTTATACTGCTGGCAGGTGACCCGCAGTCGGCCCGAGTTCCAAAGTCTTGGTCCGGCGTCGGCTGCTGTCGCCTCTTCCCTGATGTCAGTGCGTCAGGGGTATAAAAGTTGCAACCGACGCCATTTTCTTCAGTTTTTCTTGCCCCAGATGTCAGGTGCCCCCAGATAGGAAGGCTGAAAAGATAAAAACATGCCAAAAAAATGCATATATTACTATAAACATTTCCTTCATCTACAAGCAAATACACCACATAGGTTGTATAGAGTTGAGAAGTACAGAAAGTCCCAGCAAAGAAAGGGGGATGGTGGGTGGGTAACCTGGACTGCAACAGTGTATACACTCTAACATCTATCTATATTTATGGCAGATAAACAACTGTACTATGTTCATCGTGTTTCACGGTTGCAGTCATTACACTTGGGTAGAATCCCAAAGCTGAGGTTGGGTGGCTGGGTCTAAATTGGATTGGGAGAGGGTACCAGGCCCTGCAGCACTGCAGTGGCAAAGCCTGCTCTGGATTTAGAGTAGAAAGGTAAGTGGTAGTGCCTGGTGAAAGTGTGCACTGAGCTCCAGGTTGCAGCTTCTAAAATGTCTTCGGTTGGTACTCCTTTGAGAAAAGCTGCTGAAGTGGCTGCTGCTCTGGTAGAATGAGGCCTAATGCCCTTAGGCACTGATTTGCCATGCTGTGCATAACAGAAGCGAATGCAATGTCCTATCCATTTTGAAATTGTCTGCTTTGTAATAGGCTTTCCTTGTGATCCTGCAGCATAGGCTACAAACAGTTCAGTTTTTCTGAAGTCTTTTTTGTCCAAGTAGAATAGTAGCTGTCTGTGTATATCCAAAGCGTGCAGAAGTCTCCCCCCTTTATTCTGGGGATTTGGGTAGAAGGTAGGCAAATGGTTTGGTTCAAGGCCATATTGGAGACCACTTTTTGCATGAATGTTGGGTTTGTCCGAAGACAAACCCTGTCCTGATGGAAAATGATGAAAGGTTCCACAGCCATTAATGCCTGTAACTCTGGAACTCTTCTTGCTGAAGTAATTGCTAGGAGCAGAGCAGTTTTCCATAAGAATTTTAGATCAGCTGTGCTGGCTGGTTCAAAAGGAGGCAGTGAGAGTTTTTCTAAAACAAAGTTGAGATCCCAAGTTGGTACTGGTGCTCTCCTTGGGGGTCTTATTTTTTGCCCCTCTGAGGTACTGTCGTAGTAGAGGATGTGAAAAAACAGGAGGGTCCGTATTGTAATGAGCTGAAATGGCAGAGGCATGGATTGTAATTGATGAGAAAGATAGGCCTTTGTCTAGCATCTCAGTTAGGTATTGTAAAATCTGAGGTATATTAGGAACAAGTGGTTCAAGGCCTTGTGCCTGGTTCCAAGCACAGAATCTCTTCCATTTTTCTGCATAAGATTTCCTAGTGCTGGGCCTCCTGGCTTCTAAAATGACATCCATAACAGCTTTAGAGAGAGAGGTGCAGTCTGAGTGGCTCCATTATCTGCCATGCTGTCAGATTTAAGGTTTTGAGTTGACTGTGCAGAATCTGATGGTTGGTTTTGCTGTGTCAGAAAAATGAGGAATCTGAGGTAGAAGCCAAGCTGGGCCATGAGACAAGTTCTTTAGGAATGGGTACCAGTGCTGGCGTGGCCAGTCTGGGGCAATCAGGATCATTTTTGGTCTTTGTCTGACTTTTAGTAGCACCTTGGTAAGGAGAGGCATCGGAGGGAAGGCATAGACTGTCAGGCCTTTCCAGCTGAAAGATAGAGCATCCACTTTCCATGCTTGAGAGTGATAAGTTCTTGTGCAGAATTTCTGTATTTGGTAATTGTGAGGGGAGGCAAAAAGATCCAGGTCTGGGCACCCCCATTTCCTCGTTATCATGCTGAAGACCTGTGGATTTAGTCTCCATTTGTGAGGATCCATGAGATTTCTGCTTAGTTCATCTGCCAGTGTATTTTTTGTTCCTGGCAGGAATTGTGCCTGCAGATGCACTTGATAGGTCAGTGCTGTGTTCCACAAAGTCATGGCTTGCCTGCATAGGGGGTAGGAATGTGTGCCCCCTTGTTTGTTTATGTACCACATAACTGTGGTGTTGTCCGTCTTTATTAATAGTTGTCCTGGATGTAGTAGGTCCTTGAAAGCTGTCAGGGCATTCTGAACAGCTAGCATCTCTTTTTGGTTTATGTGAAGATGCATTTGTTCCTTGGGCCACGTGCCCTGAATACATTTTCCTGCCATATGTGCCCCCCAGGCATAATCCGATGCATCCGTTGTTATTGTCTGCCTGGCTGTGGGTAAGGTGAAAGGCTGTCACTTGTTGTGGTGACAGGCCTGGGGCCACCATCGAAACTCCTGTTGTAGGCAGGGAATTAAACTTATGATGGTCTCCAGGCTGTGACAATGCAGAGTCCAAACTTTTCAGATACCATTGTAGTTTCCTCATATGCAGTTTTGCATATGGAATTAGTAGAATGCAGGATGCCATGAAGCCCAGGGCCTGCAGAATTTTTTTGCAGGGAGCTGGGTTTTTGTTGCCATCATTTGAAAGTAATGAGTCAGTTGCCTTTGTCTAGCGTGAGATAAGCCATCTGGGTAGTTGTATTTAAGCTTGCACCCAGGAATATTATCTCTTGAGAGGGCACTAGTTTTGATTTCTTTTCGTTTACTGTGTACCCTAGGCAAAATAGTAATCTTTTTACAAACGCCAGATGCTGTAGAAGAATGTCCTTGCTCTCTGCTTGAATAAGGCAGTCGTCCAAGTAGGGATATATTTTAATTCCTTTTTGTCTGCAAAATGCAATTACTGGTGCCAGGCATTTTGTGAAGACCCTGGGTGCAGTAGATAAGCCAAAGGGCAGTGCAGAGAATTGGTAATGCATTGAACCTGCTACGAATCCAAGGTATCTTCTGCACGTTTGTCTGATTGGGACATGCAGGTATGCCTCCTTGAGGTCCAAATTAACTACCCAATCCTTCTTGCCCAGCATGGGCAGAAGTTGCTGTAGCGTTAACATTTTGAATTTTGGAATATCCAAGAAAGTATTTAGGACTGACATGTCCAGTATTGGTCTCCAGGCTTTGTCCTTTCTGGGTACTAAGAAAAGTCATGAGTAAAAACCTTGTCCCTGTTCTTGCTGTGGAACTCTTTGAATAGCTTCCATGTCCATAAGAGCAACAATCTGTTTTTGGGCCTCTGCCCACTGGTTTTGTGGCAGGTCTGGCATACCTTTTGATTTTGGAAGTGTGTGGAAGTGGAACCTGTAACCCTGAGAAACAATATTCAGTACCCATTGGTCTTGGGTGATTATGTGCCAATTTTTTCAGAAAAGTGCTAGCTTTCACCCTAGGAGAGCTGCCAAAAGGTAAGTGCTTGGCATTTGTAGAGGGAAGTCATTGGGACTCTTTCCGATAAGGCTGTGATTTGCCTTCCCCTCCTTTGGGGGCTGAAGCACCCCATTGTTTAGGTCTGTAGGAGCCTTGGGGCCGAGATCTGCCTCTTGGGCATCTGTATCTGCCTCTGTGGCCTGTCTGACACTGGAAAGGACCAATTCTTTGAAGGCCAGTTTCTGCTAAATCTAGGTGGTTGAACCTTTAAGAAATCCTTCACCGTCTGCATTGATTTTGCTTTATCCTCCATTTTCTTTAACACTTCCTCTGCCTTAACACCAAACAAAGTATCATGCTGTAGTGGATCATCCAATAATTTTACTTTAACATGGTCAGGTAAACTTTGCTCTTTCAACCAAGCATGCCTTTGAATAACAGAGCCTGTAACTGCGGCTCTACAAGAAGCCTCTAATGAATCAAAACCACACTGCAGAGAATGCTTTCCCACTTGTTCAACTGCATGCAATAAATCCTGCATTTCTTAACTGTCAGGAGTTTCTAATTTTAAACCATTTTCTGTTTTAACAATGACATGAGATACTGTTGATATTTAAGCATGTGAAACTGGCAATTTAAAGCCCTTACACTAAAGTAGCAGAAGTGTAAACTTTTTTTCCCCCATCTGTCCAGAGCGCTGGAATCCCTATCGGAGGGGACAGGATTTTTAGCAGTGGAAGCCTTAACCCCTTTAGGACCCTGAGAAATTGTTTCTGGGTCTGCAGCGGGGGTTTTGTAAAGAAATTTATGGGAGTCAGGGACCCTGTAGTACCTGTCTGGCTTGACTGGTGCAGGGGGTATGGAATCAGGAGACAGACTGCATTCAAACAAAACATCAACAATATCAAGCACAGCAGGGATAGCCAGAGGCCTGTGCTGAGGCAATAAAAGGAGGTCTCTGAGCCTTTTCTTGGATTCTGAATAATCCTGGCTCTCCCAATGGAAATGCTCCCTCATAGTGTGCAGGGTTTCCCCAAAAGAATAATCCTCAGGTGGAGAGGCTGAAGGTATAGACTCCTCTGCATCAAAGTCCTCACAGGGAGGGAGAGAGTATCCCTGATCAGAAGAAGAATCAGAGGAAATGGAAACCTGGCCAGAGGAATCCTAGTCAGTGCCTTGCCTAGGCCTTTTGTCAGGAGGGGGATGGGTACCCCATATTAAAGCAATTAGGTCTTTGGACATTTTTAGCATCTGTTTCTTTGGCATGGATGACTGTTCAGGAGAATGCTGTAACTTGTTTCCTTGTCTTTAATGGTGTTTTTGACTTTGCCTTGGCTGCTTAAGTGGGCTTAATTGTAAGGTGTGAAGGCCTGAAAACACCCTCAGAAGCCAATGCCTGCTCAGTGGCTCCAGACCCATCTGAGGGAATAGTTTCCGTAGGCCCAATAACTTGAGTTTCCACAGGCCTAGGTGTCACCACGTGGCTGTCGGTTACGGCCTGTGGCTCTGAGGTAGCGGGTGTCAGGGGCTGCAAAAGCACCTCACTGAGAACCAGCGACTGGCCTAGAAGAGGCTTTGTCGTCGGTTTTGGACCTCGGATGCCTGTCCTTTTCTTTGTCTTTGCATTTTTTATAAATTCTGGTCGTCGGTTGTTCCGACGGCATTATGTAATTAAACCTTCGGCCAAAGTAATGTAAAGCAAAATCGTACCGACGTTTAATAGTGTGTTTATTAAATCTGGCACAAAACCGACAACTGGTAACGTCGTGATCAGGGCCTAGGCAAGGAATACAGTAAGAGTGAAAGTCCTTATGAGGTATTTGCTTCCCACAAGAAATACAATTAACAACTTTTACTGACATCGGTCTGGAGCAAGAAAAAGTTTCCCCAAAGGGATACTTAGCTTTATTGAAGACTTCGGTTCTGAAACTCAAATCTGAAAATCTCAGGAGTCGGCCGACTGGCACTTGCGAACTGCTTTTGCTTCGGGCACCGCGCGGCAAGAAAAACTGAAGAAAATGGTGTCAGTTGCAACTTTTACACCCCTGGCGCACTGCAGTCAGGGAAGAGGTGACGGCATCAGACGCCGGACCAAGACTTTGGCACTCGGGCCGACTGCGGGTCACCTGCCAGCAGGATAACCCAACTGTAATGACTGCAATAGTGAAACACGATGAACATCATAGTTTCTCTTGGAGACTGATAGGAATATAGCCAGAATAGTCTAGCTATTGTCTATATTTATGTGATACTATCCTACAATATTGTTTTAAAGTATTTTCCTGTGATCTCCGAACTCTCTATTAGAACTGTGTTGAATTGATGAGTATTGTCTTGTGTTTTTATTTATTAAATATTTTTAAACCTTTCAACTGTGGCTGTTTTGTGTAGAGATAATTTAAAGTCGGAGTACTTGCATGTATTTGGTGATACTATACAAGCCATTCCAATAGTCTTAGCCCCGAGTTACACTTACTATTTAGATAATGGTAATAGCACACAGTATAATTGGTCACCCTTTGGGAAGCGCCTTACAGTAGCAGATAAATAATGGCTGGTGGCAGTGATTTCTGCCTTATAGTCTGGGCAGGAGGGGGCACAGCTGGAGAACCTGTGCCAGCCTTCTCCAGAAGTGTCTGTGTGTTTGTATATAATTCATATCTCAAAGTGCGTGTGTCAGCTACTTGGGTAGGGAAATGAAGCACTGGTCAGACAGAGGATGCTGGAGGTTTTGTCTTGACCACTCGGTTGAGATCTATATCCTATAGCTGTGCCAGTGGGGAGTCTTATTGGAGATCTGGAGAGAAAGGCAGTAATCAGCCCCAGACTGACTGATTTCTGTGTGCTCTTAAGGGAAATTGTCTTTACTGTGTGTGTACTTGTTATCCTTCCCAATGTGCATGCCTCTCACTGGTGCTAGTGGTGAGGATTGAGGCTCCTCGATTACTGGGCCACTGCATGGGCATCGCACATTAATTGTTTGGCAGTGGTGGGATATCCATATCAGATATTAACTTGTTGATAGTGGTGAGTCAGCCACATCACATATTAATTGGCTTGTAGTGGTGTAGGTGGTGAATTCCTGTAGCTTGTGTGCAGTGATCACTGAAGATGTTTTTATACTTTAAAATCAGCCACGCAGTGAATATTCATAGTTCATATCACAATTTATTTCTTTTGTTAGCTTAGTCAAGGAGAGCAGGCAAGCATGTCAGCAGAGGAGTACGATAAGCTGACAAGGAGCCAGTTGGCTGAGATATGCCAGGCTACAGGACTGGTGCATGGAAACCAGACTAAAGCAGACATGATTGCAGCTTTGGTCCCAGCTGTATCAGAAAACAGCAACCAGGAAGATGATCAGACTGGCCAAACGGATGTACAACACTCCGAGAATGGACAGCTCAACTTTTCTACAGAGGACTTAAAAATCCATCTGGAGTTACAGAGACCCGAGTTGGAGGCCAAGCAGTTGGAAATAGCAGCAAAGAAACTGCAATGTCTGCAGGCTGAGGAGAATGAGAAACCATTACGCCTGGAAGCCGAAGAGAAGGAGAGGCAGAGGCAGCAAGAAAAGGAGATGCTGACTCTTCGCCAGAGTCAAGGAGGTAATGGGGAAAGGGAGTAACTGAACCGCAAAAGCAACAAAGGTCAGTCATTTTTTTTTATAGTTTCATTCACGTGTTTGAGAGGATATGTAAACAGTATGATGTTGACCAAAGCTCTGGGTATGGTTCCTGACACCCTTACTCCATGGTAAAGCTGTAAATGTACTTTCCAAACTGTCTGACAATGATTTCATAAATTATAATGCTGTAAAGAATGGTTTGCTTGATTTTTTTAAGCTAACACCTGAAGTTTATACAAAAAAGTTTTGTGAGCATAGACGCACGGCAGGTAGCTATGGATATTGTGGGGCCTCTGAGTACCCCAAGTTCCACAGGGAAAAAGTATATCCTAGTGGTAGTAGATTATGCTGCAAGACACCCTGAGGCAGTCGCTTTGTCCTTCATAGAGATGGAAAAGGTGGCAAATGCTTTGTTAGGGATTTTCAGCAGGGTAGGTTTCCCAGAAGAAATACCGACTGACAGAGGTGCCAATTTCACGTCAGACCTGCTGGCTTGTCTGTGGAAGTACTGTGGGGTGAAGCACCTAAAGACCACCCCTACCATCTCCAGACTAATGGTCTTGTTGAAAGGTTAAACTCTACACTCAAATCCATGCTATGGGCATTTGCAGAACAGTTAAGAGAAAGTGAGACAAATATTTGCCCCATGTTTGCTTACAGAGAGGTTCCCCAGGAATCCACATTTTTTTCACCCTTTGAGTTGCTGTATGGACATAGGGTGAGAGGGCCTCTAGACTTAAATTTGTGATGAGTTGTTGTTGTGTCTTTTGGCTTTTCCCGGTTAGGGGTCGCCACAGCGGAACTCCGGTCCGCCAATTATTGGCAGTAGATTTTTACGTGCTGAGTTGCTGGCCCTGACGCACAACCTTCAAACGAAGGTACGCCCATTCACGCACGTCTCCACACACAAGATGCTCTAGTTGAAAATCGAACAGGACAACGTCTTACTGTGAGGCGACAACGCTACCGCAGCACCACCACTGAGTGTGAAGCACAAAAGATCTGTTGTGGCATATGTCCTAAACATCAGAACAAGGCTCAGGGAACTCATGGGCTTGGCCCAGGAAAAAATGGCAGAAGCCCAACAGCAGGAAAGGGGTATGGTATGACAGGAATGCTCGAGCTAGAGAGTATGCTGTAGAGCAGCAGGTAATGGTCCTCATTCCTGTCGGACACAACAAGCTGCAGGCAGCCTGAGAAGGAGTCTACAAGTAGTAAGGAAGGTCAGTGATGTTAACTACATGGCGGAACTGCTAGGTAGGAGGCAGGAGCACAAATTGTACCATGTTAATATGATGAAACCTTACTATGCTAGGGAGACCCTTGTGCTGAGTATTTGCAGTGGATTGCAGGAGGAGTCTGCGGGAGATTTGGTGACGGATCTCCTCAGTGAGGCTCGGACTGACACCTCAGTGGAAGGAGTAGCAATTTCCGAGCAGCTATCTCCTACCCGGGTACGATAAATCCGAGCAGTGTTGCAGGAAATTGGGGACATGTTCACTGGGAAACCAGGGTGCACCCACCTGGTGGATACAGGACCCCAAAAGCCTATTAGGCAGGCCCCTTATAGGGTGCCTGAGACAGTAGATACAGGAAGTGTTGGAACTAGGGCTAATTCAAGAGTCCAACAATCCCTGGACCTCCCCAGCTGTGCAGATGCCAAAGGACAGCAGCACCAGGTTGTGTGTGAATTACAGGAAATTAGTCACACAGAGTCAGATGCTTACCCCATGCCTAGGACAGAGGAGGCCCTAGAGCAGCTGGGTGGGGGCTAGGTATCTTACCACCATTCATCTTACCAAGGGTTACTGGCAGGTGCCCTTGAATCCCAGTGCTAGAGAGAGGTCAGCCTTTGTGACTCCTTTTGGCTTGTATGAATTCACAAAGATGGCCTTTGGGATGAAAACCCCTCCAGCAACTTTCCAGAGGCTGGCAGATCACACCTTAGCAGGAGGGTTTTCCCTTGCTTACCTAGATATTGCTATTTACAGCCATTCCTGACAACAGCACCTTCAGCAGGTCAGGGAGGTGCTGGGCAGACTGCAGAGGGCAGGGTTGACCACAGAAGTCTCCTACCTGGGACAGAGTGGGGAGTGGTAAGATCAGGCCAGAACCTGCCAAAGTGGAAGCCATTCAGGCATGGTCTGCATCTGTTACCAAAAAGCAGGTGAGGGCATTCTTAGGGACAGCAGGGTACTGCAGATAGTTTGTCCCCAGTTATAGTGCATTGCTGCTCCCTCACAAACCTGACAAGGAAAAACAGACCAGATAACGTAGTGTGGACCACACGTGAGCAGGCATTCCAGAAGCTTAAAGAAGCTTTGGGAGGACCCCCTGTGTTAGCCAGTCCAGATAACAGCAAATTTGTTGTGCAGGTGGATGCTTCAAACCATGGGGTGGGTCTGTACTTAGCCAGATTTCTTCAGAGGGAGAAGTGCACCCAGTTTTTTTTATCTCAGTCATAGGCTCCAACCCAGGGAGGAATGCTATGCAGCTGTAGAAAAGTAATGTCTGGCCATAGTGTGGGCACTGCAGAAACTTCAGCCTTATTTGTATGGAAGAAAATTAACTGCAGTTACAGATCACAATCCCTTAACATGGTTACATCAAGCCAGGCGGCAAAATGTCAAGTTACTAAGGCAGAGGCTAGGGTTGCAAGCATATATGTTAGTGCAGCATTGCAGTGGTATTAGCAATGCCAATGCAGACAGGCTCTCAAGACTGGGATGTGCTAAGGTATACCCAGATACACTCAACCCTCTCAAGCAACATTTCTCAAGGGACACTTGAAAAACTAGCTTGAGTTTTCAGGGAGGAGAAATGTGAAAAACTGAGGAGCTGCCAGCCCAGCCTGATAGAATTTTATAAATAATTCTGTGTCACTATAAATATTAATATGATCCACAGGTTTGTGTAACAAATGTAAGAAAACTGTGTTATGTTCCGAGTTTCAAAAATGTAACCACAGTGCACCCTACTGGAAGAAAGCTGATGAGTAAAGTATTTTATGACTTTGATCTCAAGCTAGGAGACAGGAGGATTCAGTTGGGAAATTCTTTCCATTGTTCTAAGACACAGGTAATTATTAGGTTTTACATGTAAAGTGTCTTTTATTGCTGTGGCTTCCTGGAAGGTGCAGATTACAAAAAGAAATGTTAAAATTTTAAGTTCTGTGAGCCTGGGAAACTTAAGTAGAAGTGTCAAGAATGACAATCTGAAATGACTCAGCAGTAATGTATATTATCAATTTAAGACTCAGAGAGACTCTGAGAAAAATTTAGCATTTTGTATGTTGTACTGAAGCTGACAACAACTGACCAGCACTTTGCCTTGTAAGTAGAATTTAGAACATAGTTTATCTTAGAGACTGATATGAATATAGCCAGATTAGTCTAGCTGTTGTCTATATTTATGTGAAACTATCATACAATATTGTTGTCTATATTTATGTGAGACTATCCTACAATATAGTTTTAAAAGTATTTTCCTGTGATCTCTGAACCCTCTATGAGCACTGTGTTGAATTGATGAGTACTGTCTTGTGTTTTTATTATTTTTATTATGAAATATGTTTAAACCTTTCAACTGTGGCTGTTTTGTGTAGAGATAATTTAAGCCCTCAGAGTACTTGCATGTATTTGGTGATACTGAAGCCACTCCAACAGCCTTAGCCCTGGGTTACACTTACTACTTGTTGAACAATAATAGCACTCAGTGGAATTGAATTGGTCACCCTATGGGAAGGACCTTATAGTAGCTGATAAGTAGTAGTTGGTGACAGTAATTTCTACCTTATAGTCTGAGCAAGAGGGGGCATAGCTGGAGAACCTGTGCCAGCCTTCCCCAGGAGTGTCTGTGTGTTTGCATATAATTCACATCTCAAAGTGTGTGTGTCAGCTACTTGGGCAGGGATAAGAAGCACTGGTTGGACAGAGGGGGTCCTGGAGGTTTTGGCTTGACCACTCGGCTGAGATCTGTATCCAATTGCTGTGCCAGTAGGGAGTCTTACTGGGGATCTGAAGAGAAAGGGAAAAACCAGCCCCAGACCGACTGTGATCTCTGCGTGCTCTTAAGGGAAATTGTACTTTACTGTGTGTGCACTTATCCTCACAATGTGGATGCCCCTCACTGGTGCTTGTGGTGAGGATTAAGGCTCCTTGATTACTGGACCAGTGCACAGGCTTCACAGGAGCGCTCTTTGGAGGCAAAGAAGCTCTGAAGAACTTGGCACCCAATGCATTCTTCTTTTTAGCTTGAGTAAAGGAATGGTCTGGGAATGCGGAAGGTACCTTTGAAGCTTTGGAAAAATGGCTTGCTATTATATCCTTAAAAGGATATAATCCATACAGCTAAGGATAATGCAGCAATGATCAATATGAACGTACAAGGGTGACTATCAAAGTTTATGGACATCCCAGTACATTCCCATAGTCTCAATGCTTCTTAGAAAGAGTATGAGTGAAACCCATCCTGTCTTATGTACCACAACACAGTTATGCTGTGTGTGCACAGCAATTGCACCGTGAAGGAGGAGGAGTCCTGGAAGCTCTACACTACAGTCTGCTCTCGCCTCCAAGTCACTAATGTGTCTACTGGCCTCAAACTGCAACCAGTAAGCTTGAGAGTCTACCCTTGGCCATTTCTTCCACAACCTAGGGCTGAGAAATCTGTAGTGACTCACTACAGGGGAATGTATTTGGAAGAGGCTGCCCAAAGTATGATGTAGACATACAAACACAACAGAAATGAGTTTTACATGTTCTGGAAATCTTTATTTGACCCAATATGACTGTGTATTGACATCACTGCGCCCTAACAACCCATTGCGGGGAATCATGTGAAACTTGGTATGTGGCACCAGGAAAATGGTGGCAGCCACTAGTCCCACAACTCTAAAGCAGATGACTACTGAAGCAAAGTTTCATTAAATTAAAAAGAAAAGTACAGTTTTGTACCTACCATAAATGTAGATGTTCGAGGATCCACATTGCTGCAGTCCTAACTATTGGGTAGTCCGCTGTCCCAGTCGGCCCGAATACCAAAGTATATGGCTGACGTCGGTCAAGGCGCATTAGACTGACTTCAGTACGTCAGGGTACTAATGCGCATGACCGACGTCATATCCTCAGTCTTTTCTTGCCCCAGATGTCAGAAGACCCTAAAAAGACAAGGCCAAAACCAAAACTCCAAACATTCCTGCACCAAAAATATGTACAATATATACAAAATTACCAGAGTATAACCTCACCTACACAACCACCCCTAAACACAGAGGGGAAGGAGGGAGGGTAAATTGGACTGCAGCAATGTGGATCCTCGAACATCTACATTTATGGTAGGTACAAAACTGTACTATGTTCTTCATTCCACATTGCTGCAGTCCTAACTATTGGGTAGAATCCCAAAGCAGAGGTAAGGGAGGCTGGCAAATCATAAGGAAGCAGGAGCTGACAACATGCCTTGCAAAATAGCTATGGCAAAACCAGCCCTAGATTTAGAGTAGAGAGGAAGGTGATAATGCTTAGAGAAAGTATGCACTGAACTCCAAGTAGCTGCCTCCAAAATATCCTTAGTTGCCACCCCTTAGAAATGCTGTTGAAGTGGCAGTAGCCCTAGTGGAATGAGGCCTAATCCCAGCTGGAATCTCCTTGCCATGATGGGAATAACAAAATGCAATGCAAAACCCAATCCACTTAGAAATAGTTTGTTTTGACACAGGCTTGCCCTGAGAACTCAAAGCAAAAGAAACAAACAACTGCTGAGACTGCCTAAAATCCTTAGTCCTGCTTAAATAATAACGCATTGCCTGTGCACATCTAAAGTGTGCAAAATCTTTTCCCCTTTATTTTGGGGATCTGCATAAAAAGTAGGCAAATGAATAGTTTGGTTTAAAGCCACACTAGAAACCACCTTAGGCATAAAGGAAGGATTAGTACGTAATGATACCCTATCCTTATGAAAAATCAAAAAGGCTCTACCGCCATAAGGGCCTGCAATTCAGAAACCCTTCTTGCAGAAGTAATGGCCAACAAAAAGCAGTCTTCCATGACAAGTATTTCAATTCAGCAGTAGCCGAGGCTCAAAAGGTTGTAGAGAAAGTTTCTCCAACACAAAATTGAGATCCCAAGCAGGAGTAGGAGCTCACGTGGGGTCTTATATTCTTTGCCCCTCTAAGAAATTGCTTGAACAAAGGATGCGAAAACAATGGTGGGTCACAATCATAGTGAGCTGAAATTGCTGCAGCATGAATCTTAATGGAAGAGAAAGACAAACCTTTGTCCAATAACTCAGTAAGATATTGAAGAGCCACACTCAAATTAGGCTCAGAAATCTCCAAATTGTTTGCTGCACTCCAACATAAAAATCTCTTCCATTTTTCTGCGTACACTTTCCTTGTACTAGGTCTTCTGGCTTCCATAATCACATTTAAAACTTGTTGAGGAAGTTGAGACCTGCTGTGTTTCAAAACAGAATATGCCATGCTGTTAGATGAAGAGAGTGAAGCTTGACATTGAGCAGGTGACCGTCCCTCTGAGACAACAGGTGTGGAATCAAAGGTAAAGGCCATGGAGGCTTCCTTACCAGACTCCTCAGTAATGGGTACCAGTGTTGCCGAGGCCAATCTGGAGCTATTAAAATCATCCTTGGCTTGTCTTGTCTGACCTTTAGGAGCACCTTTGGGAGAAGAGGCAGAGGTGGAAAGGCATACACATGAAGATTTTTCCAACTGAAAGAAAGAGCATCCACTTTCCAAGCTGTGTGATGAAACCTCTTTGTGCAAAACTTTGGCAGCTGATGGTTTAGCGGAGAAGCGAACAGATCTATGTCTGGAGTTCCCCATGACACTGTCAATTTTCGAAATACATGAAGATCCAGTTTCCACTCGTGGGGATCCATGATTTGTCTGCTTAACATATCTGCTAAGGAGTTCTGTGCTCCCGGCAGAAACCTTGCCTGAAGAGTTAGTTGCAAGCTGAGCGCAGTCTCCCATAAAATCATTGCTTGCCTGCACAACGGGTAAGAATGTGTTCCCCCTTGTTTGTTGATGTACCACATGACAGTTGTGTTGTCTGTTAGAATCAACACCTGCCCTGGAAGAAGTAACTCCTTGAAAGCCATTAATGCAAACTGGACTGCTAACATCTCTTTCATGTTGATATGTAGATGCTGTAGTCTGGCAGGCCACTTGTCTTGTATCCACTTTCCATTTAGATGAGCTCCCCAAGCAATGTCTGAGGCATCTGTCGTTAGAATCTGACTCGCCTCTGGTCGGGTCACAGAGAGTCCCTTGTTTAGGTGACATTCCTGAGCCCACCACAAAAATTCCTTTTGAATGCAAGGTATTATTTGAATGACAGTGTCCAAATCCTGGCAGTGCTGTGTCCATACATTTTGAGATACCATTGCAGCTTCCTCATATGCAGTTTGGCATTGGGAAGCACCAGAATACAAGATGCCATGAACCCTAAGGCTTGAAGGACTGTCCTTGCAGTCAGCCCGGACTGAAGAGATAGTTGATGGAAGTAACTGGAAAGATTCTTTTGTTTGTCCGGGGTTAAAAAGGCCATCTGGGCTGCTGTATTCAGTCTCACACCCAGAAAGCACATGTCTTGAGAGGGTACTAGACTGGACTTTATTTCGCTCACAGAATACCCTAGGCATCTTAGCACTGCTATCACAAATTCCAAATGCTGTAAAAGGTCTTCCTTCTCTTGAGCCAGAATCAGGCAGTCGTCCAAGTAAGGATAGATTTGAATTCCTTGTAGCCTGAAGTAAGCTATCACTGGAGCCAGAACCTTTGTGAATACTCTGGGCAGTAGATAAGCCAAAGGGCAATGCAGAGAACTGATAATGAGAATTTCCAGCTCGAAACGCAGATACTTCCTGCAACTTAGTCTGATAGGCACATGAAGGTAAGCTTCCTTGAGATCTAAAGTTACCATCCAGTGATCTTTGCCCAGCAGAGGTAAAAGCTGTTGTAACGTCAACATTTTGAACTTGGGAATGTCCAGATAAGTGTTGAGGATAGATAAATCCAAAATTGGTCTCCACGTGTTCCCCTTCTTGGTACTAGGAACAGGCGAGAATAAAATCCTAGGCCCCTTTCTGGCACAGGAACTGGCTGAATGGCCCCTATTTGGAGCAACAGAGAAATTTGCTTGTGAGCCTCTTTTCTTTGTAGAGGAGGAATGTCTGGCATGCCTTTGAAAGGAGGCAAGGTATGGAAATAAAACCTGTAACCGTGGTGAATGATATCCAAAACCCATCTGTCTTGGGTAATTAAATCCCAATTTTCTTTGAAAAGAGCCAGCCTTCCTCCCAAAGGTGCTGCCAGGCGAGAATGTACTGGCAGCTGAAAAGGTAGGTCATTGGGTCTGTTTACGAAAGGACTGACCCCTGCCCTCACCAGAAGTCTGAGCAGGTGAACTCCCTGTTCTAGGCCTAAAAGAACCTTGAGCTCTGCCCCTACCACGTCTAGACCTACCCCTAGACTGGGAATCATAAGCAGGATATGTCCATCCCTTAGTAGGCCAATTTCTACTAAACTGGAGGCTGCACCTGCAAAAAATCCTTAACAGTTTGCATAGACTTAGCCTTGTCCTCCATTTTCTTTAAAACTGCTTCCACAGGCGAACCAAACACCACATCAGACTGTAAAGGAGCATCCAAAATCCTAGTTTTAACATGCTCAGCTAAACTCTGATCCCTCAACCAGGCGTGCCTACGAAGAACAGAACCAGTGGCAGCCACCCTCGAGGAGGCCTGCACAGCATCAAAACCACACTGCAAGGAATGCTTACCCAACTGTTCAGACACATGAACTAAATCCTGCAACTCTTTACACTCAATACCTTCTGCCAGAGCATCCACCTTAGACTTCAATTGTGAAAGGAGATAATTCTGATATTTTAACATGTGAAACTGACAATTCAACGCCCTCATGGCTAAAGTGGAAGTAGTATACACTTTCTTTCCCCATCTATCCAAAGCCCTTGCCTCTTTATCAGGAGGAACAGGATTTTTAACAACAGAAGCCTTCACACCTTTAGGCCCCTGAGAAACAGTTTCCGGGTCTGCCCTAGGACTCTTAAAAGATACTTATGAGCTTCAGGCACCCTATAGTACCTATCCGGTTTAACTGGGGCAGGAGGCAAAGAATCAGGATTCAGGGAAGCCTCTGCAAAACATCTTCCACCACATTCAGAACAGGAGGTATAGCTAAAGGCCTATGCTGGGGTAAAACAAGAATTCTCTAAGCCTCTTCCTGGAATCAGAGAAATCTTGACCTTCCCATTTAAAATGCTCCCTCATGGAATGCAGAGTCTCTGAAAATGAAAAATCCTCAGGAGGAGAAGCTGAAGGAGTAGAATCATCCACATCAGAATCAGAATAAGGAGGATACTCCTGCAAGTCTTCAGCCGAAGACTCAGAAGCCTCGAACATTGCTCAAAACTCTCAAACTCAGGTTCCACCCTAGGCCTCTTATCAGGAGGGCATAGAACCTCTAATCATAGTAATCAAATCCTCTGCCATTTTAAGCATATGTTTCTTAGGCAAAGACCCTGAAGCACTAGGAGAAACCCCACTGAAGCTAAACTTGGCCTGCCTCTCAAAGAAGCCTTGGAAACAGAAGGGAGGCTCTAACCACCTTAGGAAGAGAGGGAAGAACAGCCACCTGAGAAGCCCCTTCAGCCTGGCCTACTTCCTGAGAGGACACATCCTGTAACAGTAAAGTCTCTCCCTGAGACTCCAAAGAAACTCCTGGCAGAACCTCCGCTCCACTGAGCCTTCTAAAGAACCGACGTCCGGGACTGTCGGTTCTTCCACTCTAGGCTTTGCTGCTTTGTCCTTGCGCTTTTTGGTCAAGCGGGCGGAGTATCCGACGGCATTTTATAATTACAACGCTTCCCAAAAACTAACCTGGCACAGTCTAACCTTCTCTTAATAGTGCGTTTGTTAAATCTAGCACAAGAGCGCATCCAACAACGCCGTGCTCAGGCCCTAAACAAGGTATACACAAAGTATGGTAATCCCTATGAGGTATCTGTTTCCCACAAGAAATACAGTTATTCACTTTTTCTGACATCCGTTAAATACTGAGGCAAGAAAAACAAAATATTCCCAACGGGTACTTAGCCAACTTTGATTCGGTCTGAAACTCTGACTTCAGAAACTTTCAGAACGCCAACCTGCACTCGCAAAACTGCTTCTGCATCGGACCATGCGGCAAAAAAGACTGAGGATATGACGTCGGTCATGCGCATTAGTACCCTGACGTACTGACGTCAGTCTAATGCGCCTTGACCGACGTCAGCCATATACTTTGGTATTCGGGCCGACTGGGACAGCGGACTACCCAATAGTTAGGACTGCAGCAATGTGGAATGAAGAACATCTGTACGTTGTATCAGACACACTCCATCCAAAGGTAGGCTTGGTCTTGCTCAAGAGCATGCCATATGTAAACTGTTACATGTGAAAGTGAAACAGCTGCATCAGTGACTTCACAATGCTCACCGATATGCCAAAGGACTGGGACAGAGGACATATATACATGCTGATACTAGAACCTACATCAGAAAAGCCAGGCAAGCAAGAACCTCACAGGCTTGTGTACCATCTTTACAGGGAGACATGCACCGTGAAGGTCCAAAGAATAAATCTGGTTTATTCTTGACAAGCAAGAAATAAAGTGATGGTACCCACAGCACCCAGAACTGTTTGGTTATGGAGTTCTGATCCCACTCAATATCAACCCACCCCCTGGGACTGGAAAATAAACTTCTGAAATAGGTACCATGACATCAAGGTCTTACCAAGCCTCCCTGACAAGAACAAAGCCATTCTTTTGACGAGGGGGTGACCACTCCAAATGCCAAGAAGGAAGGATCAGAATACCTCTCTCCATGATTTCTTCTGGAGATGAGGGGGATCTGAGGGCTAGTCCCCCTTTTCTGCATCATTTCCAATACTGCCCAAACTTGGGGTCATTAGCGGAGAGGCAGTGGATCTGCAAAATCTGGACTATATGGAAAGGGGAGAGAGGGAGAGAGAGGGGGAGGGAGAGAGAGAGAGTGGGAGAGAGAGAGAGTGGGGAGAGAGAGAGAGTGGGGAGAGAGAGGAGAGAGAGTGGGGAGAGAGAGAGAGAGAGAGAGAGAGAGAGAGTGGGGAGGAGAGAGTGGGGAGGGAGGAGAGTGGGGGGAGGAGAGTGGGAGGGAGGAGAGAGTGGGGGAAGGGGGAGAGAGTGGGGGGAGGGGGAGAGAGTGGGGGGAGGGGGAGAGAGTGGGGGGGGAGAGTGGGAAGACCTTCTATATTGCCCACCTTATCATGAAGGGTTTCACATCTAGATCAAGAGAGGTCATTGTGCCCCTGTACTCTT